>NW_011359589.1:0-2546 GCF_000735185.1 Notothenia coriiceps
AGTGTATTTTCAAATTCTAGCGCATTCAAGCTGGTTTCTCCAAAATTACATACCCCACCTTTAACTATACTAAATCCAACATTTAGTCAACGTTAAATTCTCTCTGCTGCCTCTTCGACAAATTGTCTGTTGACACTGCCACCATTTTCACTGCTTTGCCAAAACCACTCAACTGTAACTCTGGATCAAACACACTATCTGTCCATAAACCATCCTGTCCTCTCCAACTGTGTTGTCAACATAAAATGCCAAGTGCACTAAACGGCCCTGAAATTAAATGTGGTATCCTTGAATCCTTGATTGTTTGTCCTCCGTGTTCATAAAAACTTGGTCTGCTATACTTTAATAAATAAATTGTCCAACTTCCAAGAATTTGATATGAAACCCAAAGACTGGCTGTATTATGATTGCCTCTGAACGGCACCAGTACATGTCCTCTAGCCTGTTAACTGCCCTGTGGTTGTTTCATCCTGTAACAGTTACTTCCTCAGTTGATGTAATATGAGGCCTTTGACTTGTTATTTGGCCTCTGGGAAGATGGGATGGCGAGGAGATCTCCATCCTGAATCCTAAACTTCAGTCTTGGTAGATTGCTCCTGCACTCTTGTAGAATAGTTTGAAAGTAATATTAAAACAAAAGCAAATAACTCTTCCCTTTAAATCACATTTTCCTATGTGTTTCTATTGTGAGAAGAATTAATATGCAGTTTAAGCTAAATCTTTATTGATTGCTGTTAGTCTTATTTTAAAACTGGAACACTTGGTCAACTGCGGTTGTTTTAAATGTGCTATATAAATAAACTTGACTTGACTAAGCAGAACCTCTTTATTGATGTACAGTATAGCTAAAAAAAAAGGCCTACTGTAAAGGTGAGGATTCAATCACCAAAGTATGAGTTGCCTACAAATTAGCATAGGTGAGCTTTTGGTAAATTATGAACCATCCAAATCTCTCAGGTCTTCAGGGACGGGTCAGCTTTCTGTCCCCAGAGTCAGAACTAAACATGGAGAAGCAGCGTTCAGTTGTTATGCTCCAAATATCTGGAACAAACTCCCAGAAACCTGCAGGTCCGCTGCAACTCTTACTACTTTTAAATCCAGGCTGAAGACTTTTCTTTTTGTCGCTGCTTTTAATTGAACTATTCACATCTTAAACTGCACTCTAACTTTTATCCATGTATTTTTTCTTTTAATGTTTATCCCTTGCCTTTGGTTGCTTTTGACGAAATGTGTGAAGGAAAACACACTTAAATGTTCACATTTCCTAGATGAAATCATTAAACAAAAAAACTGAGAGTTTTAAAGTAATTAAGGTTGTATTTCCCTATTCTATAGCATTGTTTTAATTTCATGTTGAGTTGCCAATAAAGAGCATCAGCATGCAAATGAGCTAACTTTAATATACTTTTGAGCATTTGACATTAAGTGGAAATAAACATTTACATTAGAAGAAACCATAATTGCATCTGAACGTGGTTAATGAACAAGATACGCTTTAGTTTTGAAATTGTTCTTGTGTTGAAAGAATAGGCAGCTTCTGATTTCTATGCAAATTAGCATGACAAAAATATTCCACCACAGTGCAGGTCACTCGGTGGTGCCAAGCCCAGTCGTTCAGAGGAAGAATAAAAAGAAAGAAGTGAGAAGAAATCTAAAACTGTAAGATTAAAGCCTAATAAGTGTCAGGGAATAGCAGCTGGTGACAGCTCCAGTCAGCGAAACCTGCTGCCCACGCGTGGTCTGCAGTGAGATAAAGGAAAAGAGAGAGAAAGAGCGGCTCTGAGAGAAGGAAAAGGTTAATTGTATCTAAGAATACTTACGACTGTTTGCATTTTCGATCATTTGCCAAGGCCCACCTTAAGGTTTCCTGACCTTTTGTTTGCTGCCTAATGAAACTTATGTAATAAATCACACCCTAACACACCTCTTCCTTCTCTCCTACTTGTGTATTTACTGCTGCTGGAAGTCCATGTGCCACCTCTATGTCCCTCTAGTTTTTCTTTCCCTCTCTTCTTCTCTCTCTCTATCTCTCTATCTGTGTCTCTCTCTCCCTTTTGTGGACACTGAGCCTGCATTAATAACACTGACACTCCAAACGGAGGAGATAAAGGGAAATGAAGATGGGAACCAGAGTCTCTCAATATGTGCACTTCATCATATACCAGACAGCCTCTGAAACAAGTTGAGGGGGATGCAATGGAATGGTGAGGAAGGAAGAGAGGGGGGTGTTGAATGAAAGGGAGGGACTAAGAGATGGAGGGTAGGTAAAGGGGTAAGGTTGGCTGTAAGCAGGGAGAGATGAATGGGACATTTGGGGTAAAGAGGTCGACATGATTATTTACAGGAATGATGGGTTGTTGGTAAGGTCCTGGTTAGATGTCATTGAAAATAGTTTGTCATGAAATCCAGAACAGCTGGTTAATGATCACCACTGAAAAATAAAATGTTTTATGGTGGTTTCTTAACCTCTTAAGCCCTGAGCCTGTTTTTCAGGTTTCAGGCTAGAAAATGCCACTAACACAACAAAGACTATATCTTCACTTCTA
>NW_011359590.1:0-5119 GCF_000735185.1 Notothenia coriiceps
GAATGAGCCCCATTAACTGAGTTTTAAACATCACTTTAAATGGAAGATCCCCATAGGCCCCGCCCACTCGGACGATACTGATTCCGGCGATCGGCCCCAAAATTGGCAATCGGAGCATCCCTAATAAAATCCATAAAGATTCTCGTGTATAATTGTACCTCTTCATTTGCAAAAACTGTAGCACCAAGCCAACAAATGGGGATGTTTCCATCTAAATGATTACATTAAAAACACACTCTTGCACATGCCAAGAACACGACACAGCATCACACATCAATCCAAGACTTATAGATCAGGATTTTACCCTTTCAGCTGTGCACCTCTTAGCCACGGCAAGGCCTTTGGAGGGGGGATGGGGAGCCTGAGGGATTTAATTGATGTATAAAGTAGAAAATAAAAAAAGAGATGTAACAAGGTAAAAGCCAAAGGTTAATCGGCTAAGACAAATAAAGCTAAGATTTGAGTAAAGTGCAAATATATACTAATTATTAAAATCCCATCCTTCTTGTATTCTCACAGATCAATGAAGCATAAAATCAGCACATCTACAGATATTCAGGAAGAATGTCGCTAAACAGTGTGTTGGGATGTTCAAAAACACCTGGCATACAATTCAATGTTTATACTCCATCAAGATGTTCCGTTAGAGCCAAAGTCAATATTTGATAAGCCACTTTCTGTGTTGGATCAAATGGTATAACTCAAATAAACACATGCATGGTCCATAGGCCTTTCTTTCTGCTCCAGAACAGGGATTTAAATAACACACACACACACACACACACACACACACACACACACACACACACACACACACACACACACACACACACACACACACACACACACACACACACACACACACACACACACACACACACACACACACACACTCATTGTGCTCCCAGTGAGGGGGCGTGGCCAGTGAGAAGACGGAAAACTGAACATTTTGTTCCCTGGATGTTTCCAACCAACACTGCCCTTTGATCCGCTTCAACAGGAGACGTTATGACATCTGAGATAAAGCTACAATCAGTCAAACAGCAAACTGTGCATACATTAGCACTGTGTTACCGTCGGTGTGCCATAATGAGCCCGTTTATCTGAGTGTGCTGTGTAGCGCGCTGAACGTCGTCAACATATGCAGCCAAATGTTTTCTCAAACCATGATTTGTTATATAATAATATATCTAACTTTTTAATATTTTATTTGTGCTTTGCATAGTACTGCTGTAGTATCCGGATAGTCACCTTGTATTGTAGTATAGGAGGACCTTACAGTCCTGTGTGGTTACAGGACATGGTGTGCCATACTAGCCTCTTGTATTAAGTATGAACACATTGCGGAATCATCTATACACACAGTACATCAGTACGGTAAGTAAAATAAGAATGCAAAAATGGAAACCCTCCTAAGGAGCTTTTACACAATATGTCTGCAGCCTGTGTTTAAAAGGGATACTATAATGGGAATAAACTGCGACATGACGAGTCTGTTATGGAATTAAGATACGTGCAAGGTAATTATAGATTCACTGTATTTGGAACGGTGTGCAATATTCTGCACAAGAACAGCAGAACAGAAAGAGTGCATATACGGGGGTACAATGGGGACCCCCAAAGAGCCACGTATATGCTACACCACCGACGTATATGCCACACCACCGAAGCCTCTCATACTGACACGTGAGCATTTAGAAGAGTGACTCGTCCTACACTGGGGGCGTGGTGCCCGGGGGGGGCACACAAACTCGCAATGCTGGCTCAACTGGTCCCACTGCTGGAGCTGAGGGGCCTAACGTCCCGGTGTCAGCCCGGCAGTGTGGCCCACTCTCCCGGCAGGCTGCAGCAGACCCAGCTGCTCCTCACAGAGCCAGAGTGTTCAGTAGGGAGGCGGGACCCTGATAGCTTGTCTTGTTAATACAGAACTCAGTTTGAAAGATGTAGGCAGAGCTAACGTTGGTAAACTCTAATCTGTGACGTAGGCAGCCCTGTACGGTTAATGTTACGTTAATTTGTGGACGCATTAATAACAGGAAGCTTAGAGACACAGTGTTTACGTGCTCCATAAACCCAGCTTAAGTGACGTTACCGTTAAACCGTTTCACTCGCACGGAGCAGCTAGCACGTCGTTAACAGCTCCTAAAGGTAGACGAAGCTAGCTAGCAGGACCAGGGCCCTGAATGAAAGAACAGCTTGCTAACAGATTCACTTCAGAGGCCTGCAGTGAGAGCGGACGGCTGCAGCATCCTCCCACCAGTACCCTGCGCGAGCAACAAAAGCAACTTACCTTTGGGCTTCGCGTTCACTTTAGCGTTTTTCTTAGCAGCCATGGCGGATATCAGTTCGCAGGGCAGGTAGACGTCTGAGGGAGAGCACAACAGCGGCTGGAGGCTCTACTTCTAGCAGTGAAAAGAAATACAAAAAAATCTCCTGCCTCATAAAACCCAGCGCCACCAGTAAACCTCGGGACTGACAGCTCTCTAAACCAATGAAAGACCCGGTCAACACAAGTGGGCGGAGCAGGAGAATTATTGAACCAGTCGATGTGAAGAGGCGTCTCACTTATTCAATCGTGTGGATAGAGAGGCCAAGTCCCGCCCATCTACTTCCGACCCATGGGTCTTATCTCTGCCCTGGCCCCCCCCTCCCGCTCCTCTGGAACGTGGCAAGATGGAAGACCCTTTCTCTCTCCACACTAATGTTTATTTAAACATCAGAATCCACGCACAAACATGTCACAACGTAACATTAAAGATAGTTTGAGAGGGCAATAACCCTCCTATCGTCAAACTCCTTTTAATATTGGCTTGCAGAAGGCTATGGTTTAAGTTAGGCAAAGTTCAAATTGTCTTTGGGATGTTGTAATGAAAAATACTATACTGTAAACTACTATAAGATAACTTTCCATTTTATTTATATACTAAAAAAGACATATGGTGAAACAGTTGCCTGCAAACTTCAAAATATCCAAATCTTCACTGCACACAGGCTTCCCATAGTTGCTGATAACATTACCGACGGCTGCGTTGTCTTCATGGGTCTGAGCACATTCAACTGGCCCCAGGGGCAGCAACATTCAAATCTGCCGTCATTCAGTTTAATACTTACTCCTTTGCTTTTCCTACTCTCTCAAAAATATTTCCCGCAATAAAGATTTTTTATTTGTTTATTATTATTTTATTTTCAACATGGCTTTTTATATAATGGTGTGTTCTTTTCCTTATTTTTCTATCTATACTGCCATAACAAAGAACATTTCTCCCTCTGTGGGACGAATAAAGGAATGATGTTCTGATTGTCAACTTTAATCTACTTTAACCTGAGTTTTTTTCTTAAAGTACAGTCATTTTTCTTCGATTGGGACACGATTTCTTGGGATGTTGTGTTTTTCTGTAAGCATGATTTCCAAAGCTGGTTGTCATCCAGTCATTTGGATGGCTTCAGTTGATGTGTGATATGTTGGAGAATACAGAGCTCTGACCATTTTGTTATCTCACATATGGTCAGCTCACACAGACTCCCTGCCCAGGGGGTATACATGAGGGGGCGCGGGGGAGGGGGGGGTTCTCACATACTGTATGGCTCTGAATGAGGAGTGATCTAAACACCTGGGCGGAATGATATTTGAACAACGTCTGTGTGTGCGTGTGTGTGGGGAATATAAAGGGTGTCGCCCAAAAGTAAATTAGAAGGTTAAAAAAGACACTGCTGGCTCCCTGTACACGTTTGTTTCAGGGGGGCGGGGGGAATCCTGTATGTTGGTATTTTCAGAAGCATCATGATTGTCTCATCGGTTTAAAATAATGCCATTAGTGGAAATATTCTTTCAATGAATGATGTTAATTCAAGAATAGATTTGAAATTATTTTAGTAATATATAAAGCTTTAAACACTCTTTCAGAATTTCTGATCTTTTGAAATTGGCGCTTTTGATGAAATGGTATTGCCTTAGTTTCAAAGCTTGACTCTTTGCTTTTCCAAATTATATTTTTCCTTGCTTGAATTTTTTTACAGTATTTTATGTTTTTTCTGTCTTTGTTGTTTTAATCTTAAAGGCCGGCGGCATTTATTTATTAAAGGTGCTTTTGAAATAAAGTTGGTTGAGATGTGTTTAACAGCAAAGGGATGGCATCCCAGCTCATGCTTGGAGTCAGCATCAACTTTTTAATAACTGTGGGCTAACTAAACATTATTTTTTATTATTGATTATTTTCTCCTCTTATCAAATGATTGATTTGTGTTTAAAAGTCACCTATTATGCAAAATGCACTTTTTGATGTCTTTTATACATAAATGTAAACACATCTCATCTCTAAAAACGGGGGTACAACGGAGCTGATCCAGATTTGCTGTGGTCATGACGAAATTACTAAAATGTGGGCTGGCTTCACGTTAAACGTTCCGTCCCAACCGATCGTCCCCATATACAGTCGCTAGCTGAATCCCCGTCCTCAGCTGTGTATGTGTATTCAGCAGGATGTCTACGAGAGGGACTTAGAGTAAAGTTGTTATATATATTATATAATACATACAATGGCACTGTTCTAGCGGTAAACACTGAAGAAAGAACATGTCAAGCTATGTGCTGTTACAGAAACAATGCACAACGTGCAGAGGTGGGAAGTAACTAAGTACATTGACTCAAGTACTGTACTTAAAAGATGGGTATGTCATTTATTTCAGAAACACTTTTTGTTATATTCCATGGAATGCTCTTAACATCCCGATAGCAATGAATATATTAAATGTTTTGACAATAAATACATAAAATAATTTAATCTGTGGAAGCCGTGGCGCTGTAAAAAGCACGACCAATCATTTTAGCCGGCCCGGCTAATATAACTGGATGGCCTACCTGCCTGTCAGCCTTCCATCTCGTGCACATACAATACTTATCTCGTGCCCTCATTGGTCATGTGCGCTTTTCGTGTGTGTTGGAGGAGGGGCTCTGTAAGAAAGTGGCAGATTTTTTCCGGTTGTGTATTTTCAAATTCTAGCGCACTCAAGCTGGTTTCTCCAAAATTACCTACCCCACTTTAAGCCTCCAATAACATTTACTATACTGCAATTCAATAGCATTCTTAAGTTATACCTGCCTGATCATGTCTTGCTAACC
>NW_011359591.1:0-15449 GCF_000735185.1 Notothenia coriiceps
ACAACAGGAGCATATATAAGGTTAACTACTGAATAGAACATGTCTGTATGTAATGTGATCCGTGTGTGCATAATAACACACCTAAAAGCCTAACTGTTTAAATCTGGGACACTAAAGGCCTCTGGGTTGTATAAGAGCCTATGATGTGGCTTGAGGGGAAACAAATGGTTTCTAAAACTCTCATTAACTCATGTTCAATATTCACTTCTTTAAAAACTTCACCTAAACACTTTTAAACAGAGAGAGTTTCAGTAGATGTTTTTATCTCGATGATGTTGAATATCAGAAATCCGTAGGAAGGTGCAAAATCACAAGGTTATTTAAACTGCATGATGAAAGAACTTTACAGCGCAGTCAATCATATCAACATGTTTTCCCCCGAAGAGTGTGTTATCTCTACCTGCGTAGATGAACAGATTACTCCGGTTTTGGTTCAGTGTTTCTTATCGTATAAAACACATGTCAAACTCAAGGCCCGGGGGGCAAATCAGGATGTGGTGGATTTAATTTCGGCCCACTGTGTATTTGAGTTTGACACCCCTGGTATATAGTAACCAGGATGTCCTATTTTTAAAGCATTTGCTTAACAACGTCTGAGAAGGTAAGAACTATCTTCTTTCATTCCGCTTCTTATAAATATAAAAATAGCATTAAGCTTTGCAAAAGTGCAGTTTTTTCTATTTTTGCACATTTGTAGAATTCATGACAATCAAGGAATACTTGTTAGATTCTATTTACCAAGTTATGCTAATATTTTATTGCAATGTTTAATTTCTCAAAGCACGCTGAACATAAAGAACCTGAAAAGTGTAGACTGAGTTTTTCTGCCAACCAAACACTTTCACTTCTCCATTTGTGTGCGATTGTTTTTCGAATTCCCATAAAGTGAGTTCCCTTTCAATGTGACGTTATGCAAGATGTGTAAACAATCCCATAGCATGAGGGGTCTGCAGAAGATGAAGTATGAGATAGAAATAGAGTATTTTTCCATATTGATGACACCAGTCATGACTGAGTGTCTGTCTGATGGAGCTTTATAGCTGGCTGCAGACACACTTTGAAAATATATATCACAATTTCCTTGACACACTCATCTATTACTACTATGTAGCATCTAAATGTGCGAAGATTCAGTTCCTGAAATTACTTCTTCCTCTTCTTCTTCTTTCTGACCGTCCCTTATCTCATTGTGTTTATGAGTGTCTCTGTTGGAGGATTTCAGGCTGCTGGCTTAATTTCTACAAATATGGGAGAAGTGTCTACGACCACAGAGGATTACTGGGTGAGTGGAAACCATTTTCTCATCAGGAGACACAACGTGCCTCTGTTAGCACTTTATTTCCGATAACATAAGCCGCTTTAACTTATCATAAAGCACAGATCCAACATATATTTTCAGTTGAGATACTCACATGTTGCACAGTGAGTATCTCAACTGAAAATAGTATCTGAAAGACTTAAGATTGAAATACTTGTATGCACAACAGATACAGGTAATTAAAGATACGGATGGAGGTAAACATATTGCATCCCAGGCTCTTCCAACAATGCAACATACAGAGTCCAAGGCAAACAAATAAATAAAATAATGCAAGAACAAAACATTGAAAGAACATAAAAGAAAATGTAAGAATAAAACCAAAACTGTAAAGTCAATTGAAGGAAAAATGTGTACTGTAATATGGGAAGGTCTGACTAAAAAGGCTGTATACATAAATGTTATGTATAAAAAAATAATATACGAACACTGGATCAATTGTTTTTATGTGCCATTTTGAAAACCTCATGACTTTTTGTGTAAATACTGCCCTTACTTAAATAAAATAATACAGCAACTGGTGGCAGCATAATAAGTTTGAACTTTTATTGAATAATTGATCTGTTACAAGAATTTGACAAAGCTCTTCTTCTCTCTTGTCGACAGGGATATTCTTATGAAGATGAAAACTCCACCGGGCCCCCCGAAACAGACATGAGTTATGCCCCGTGCTATCAGGAGGACATCTACAGTTTTGGACAGAGATACTCTCCAGTGGTCTACATGCTGGTGTTCCTCGTGGCTCTGGTTGGGAACGTTCTGGTTCTGTGTGTGATCCGCCGCTACCGAAACTCTCAGAGCGGAGGAGCCTGCGCCTTCTCTCTAACCGACACCTTCCTGCTCCACCTGGCCATCTCCGACCTGCTGCTGGCCTTCACCCTGCCGCTGTTCGCAGTCCAGTGGGCTCACCAGTGGGTGTTCGGCCTGGTTGCTTGCAAAATCTCCGGCGCCCTCTTCTCCCTGAACCGCTACAGTGGCATCCTCTTCCTGGCCTGCATCAGCTTCGACCGGTACCTGGCCATCGTCCACGCTGTCAGCTCCGGCTGGAAACGCAGCACTTGCCATGCCCAGGTTGCGTGTGCCCTCATCTGGGTGGTGTGTCTGGGCCTGAGTGGAATAGACATCTACTTCAAACAGGTAGTGGCTATTGGAACTAGGGGAAGTGAGAAGATGATGTGCCAGGTGTGGTTCACTGAGAACTCCAACCAGTGGCACGTGGGGCTGCAGCTGGTCAGCCTGGTGTTTGGTTTCGGTCTCCCACTGTTGATCATGCTCTACTGCTACATCCGTATCTTCAGGTCTCTCTGCAACGCCACTCGCCGCCAAAAACGCAAGTCCCTCAGCCTCATCGTGTCCTTGGTGTCTGTGTTTGTGGTCTGCTGGGCGCCGTACAACTGCTTCCAGATGGCAGAAAGGCTGCACCGGATGGGCTTGGTGGTTGGAGGATGCCACTTTGGCCACGTGGTGGACATGGGGATTGTGATCACTGAGAGCGTGGGGCTGTCGCACTGCGCCCTGAACCCTCTGCTGTACGGCTTCGTTGGGGTGAAGTTCAGGAGGGAGCTGGCCAGGATGTGCAAGGGGCTGCTGGGACAGAGAGGCTTCCTGGGGATGGAGGGGTGGAGGGAGAGGAGGCTCAGGAAAACCAGAGGATCATTCAGCTCTGCAGAAAGTGAACACACCTCCTTCTCTGTCATGGTGTGATATTGGTTAGAGGAACAGGAAAATGTGTATAAGAAAATTGCTTACTTAAAACTTTAAAAATGTTCTCAGAGGGAAAGCGATACATTTCAGGTGCTTTGATATGTGTTTTTTGTGTGTTTTGTTGCAGCTTCCAACCTACATTCACAGCCATTTTTTCAAGTAAAACCATTAAGTAAGTGTGGAACAAACACTGAAAAAGAACGCCACCTCCGAACATGTTGATGTTGCTTTCATGTAAAGTGTTTTTGTGAGAACGTGTGGATTTTCATGTCCATGGGTCGAATCTTGTGAAACATCTGAATTCCTTCACAACTCTCAAAGTGCGCTATCAGCAGTAAAGAGGAAGCTTGTGGTTTGTTCCTCATCATTACAGCCAGTAGATGCTTCTTATCAGATTTCACACTCATGTAGTTTGTAAACTCAAATAAGCTTCATCTTGTAAAACTGTGAAAATTGTTGTAATGGTTTAGTTGGACTTTTCATTTCCTGTTTTTTTGTTTTTTTTTCATGATCCTTGTGCAGCTTTTCTCTCAGCTAAGTTCCTTAAAACTTTGCAAAACAGGAAATGTATAAAGATGATTTTTATAATAAATATTTTGGGGTATCCATAAAGTGTCGTCTTCATATATCCATCAACATCTTAGTGGTCGAATAACTTGGTTTAAGTAGTGTCATTCATTTCAAATCCTACAGGTATTAGTACTTTACTTAAGTATCTTAATTTTATGCAACTTGCCACTTCTCCACTACATCACAGAGGCAAATTACTGGATTGTAGTGGATTGTATGCAGTGGTGGAAAGTACATTGACTTAAGTACTGTACTATACCGTTCAGGTGCTTCTACTTTACTTGACAATGTTCTTTCTGTTTCATTTCATACTTCTACTTCACAACATTTCTTAGGGAAAAAGTGTACGTTTTACATACTACATTTATCTTTCAGCTTTTGTTACTAGTTCATTTAGATATTCAGATTTGATTTGATTTTTTTCAAAAAATAAATTGTATAGTTCCAGCTTCCCAAGTATGAAGATTGTGCTGGGTTTTTTTCTGCAATGTGTACTTTTATTCCTAATTGTTTAAGTATATTTTCTTGGCCATAGATACATACTTATACTTTAGTAAAATGTTCAACCAATACTTAAATGACATTTTATTTGCATGTACAATCGTAATCTCAAAAGTAACTTATAAATGCAGCTGTTTCATACTGTACATGTAGTGCAGCAGAATTAAGGTAAAGTGTATGCAGCTCTAAATTGTACTTAAGCATATATCCCACAGCAATACTTTACAAAAATATCCTATGATTCCTTGTTGTGATTCCTGTGACTATGAACACTTTGCCCGGTTTTATATGTATCCTTTCTTCTGATTTATTTTTTCTTTTAATAGAAAAACAAATTCAACAGCTCTATCTGGTGGAAAGCAGCTGTCTGTGCGGCTCATTGTTTGAGTGCTTTGTGTTCAGCAGCGGTTTCGTTTCGTCAAATTAGCCACAGAAAGCGGAAACGCGAAATCCTGGTAATTTGCCCTTCATAATAAAGCTCGGGTTGCCACAATTGCACAAACACCATGGGGAATAATCCAAGTTTACCAATACCTGCTTTTCTAACTATAAAAGTAAGTGCTTTGTGTATTCCCTCAACTCTATATCTTGGTTTTGGATTGTGAATGTTACAGTGAATTTTAATGCAATATTTTATTTTGAATAAACACATCGAGCGTCTTGGTTTTTCGTGTGAGTTGGCGGATGATCTGATGTTGCAACATGCAAGAAAAGGTGACATTTGATCAAACAAAACAATCATCTGGGGAATTTATTTCAGTGAACGTAAGCTGTAGCCTTGTGTCCATGTTATTGGCTGTAAGGTCACTGAGTATCCTCTTAGTGCGTCAATGTTGTAAACACTTCGAGCTGGTGAAGCGCACATTTTCTCACCGTCTGCCTTTTACTGTCCCCTGCTTCCCCGGTGCTGTTGTTTTCGTGGATTCACCCTCAACCCATTTTGACGCGCGGATTTTCTTTCATTTTTTGTGGTTATTCCATGTTTGCGCTTTTACTCGAAACAGGATTTCGTGCGTTTTTCTACCGGACTTGACTGGCGCTCGACAGCTGCAAGATCTGATCCGTCCTCCTCCCTCCAAAAACGGAGACTGTGTTTGCACATTTTGACCCCGGTGCGAAGAGATACGTGCAAGTAGAGCGACAGCTGAAGCCTTTTATGGTAAGTAACTTTACTTATGTGCAAACCCACAACTTCAATAATCGTTTCCTTATGATAGTCAGACTTATTTAACCTGATTGCCTTTTATTACCTAAGAAGTTGCAGCATTTCAGCTTGAGCCAATATTGCAAAATTAATATTGACGTCTGTTTCTCTTTTAGTCTTAGTTTCGAAACGTATCTTTGCTTCGGGGCCTGTAAGTTATTCATGTTTTTTGCGGGTTTGATGTGCCTTATCTTATTTCCTACTGGTTTCGATGTTTGCATATCTACCTGAATAAACTGCAACACTTGCCTTGAGCTCACAGCCACTGTGCTTAAAATAGCTCCATAGGTTGTTTCAGTATGACCAAGGGGAACTGAGCTCATCCAGTGACATCATACACCATGTGAGTTTGGGCAAGTTCTAAAAAGCATCAGATGGACTTCCCAGCCACGACTGTCAAAAACACAGATAAGAGAAAGGGAAAGAAGCAACAGAAAGAGTATACAAACTGGTATCACTGACATCCATCCTCTGGACTGGAGTACTTGAGCATTTTGGACTTCTCTCTCTGTAGGTCAATCCAACAGTAGATGAACATGGAAGTGGATGTGGGTGGATTCCTTGGCCAGAACAGCACCTATGACTACGATGAAGACTACGAGTACAAAGAGGAGATTGAGGCGAGGAGGGTCAGTATAGCGGTGTTGCTCCCTATCCTCTACTCCCTGGAGCTGGTTGTAGGTCTGCTGGGGAATGCACTCCTACTGGCTGTTCTGGTTCAGAAGAGGCGATCCTGGAGTATTTCAGACACCTTCATCCTCCACCTGAGTGTCTCCGACCTCCTGCTGCTGGTCTCGCTGCCCCTCTGGGCCGCAGAGGCTGCTCAGATATCTGGGTGGTGCTGTGGGGGCTTTCTTTGCAAGATCAGTGGAGCTGTATTTAATGTGAGTACCAAATACTATGTTGGAATGTAAAGTTTTAGGTTTCAAAGTCTTTATTGTCATATATGCACAGCAGCTTCAGCTAGTCCCAGGCTCCTTCCACAATGCAACGTATTATATCAAATTAAAAAAAAGTCATAAAAATGGCAATTCATCTGTACAAGTAGTTCAAGTAAAATTCAGGAATAAGAATGAATGAGATGACTCTATCTGAAAACTGTACAGCTGAATGACATCCTGTATTCTTAATAACACACAAACACATATGTGGATTATTAACAGATATACAGTATGTACTAGAACAGACAGAGACTGGAAAGTGAAAGCGGGATGTTTTCAGTGAAGCTGTGAGAAAGTGGGGTGTTAAGGCTGAAGACCATTAATTGAATTCTCAGTGAGGGATTCTTGGCAGAATGAGGTTATTGTACTTGATACTTTTAAAGAGCGAGGTTCACTCTCTGCTGACAGCCACATTCCTCCAGGAAACTCTTTCTGGGAAGAGTCGAGAGGAAGGGAGTAGTGAGAGTGATCGAGACAGCTAGAGTTGTTTCAAAAAGATAAGATCAAACTTTATTGATCCCTATAGATAAATGCAGGTGTCTTGGCAGCAACGGCAACAAATATATGTATTCACACAAAGATAATAAAATAATAATAAATAAAAAAATACATAGAAGAAACTTCAAATAAATCTAAGTGGCTGTAAAATTACAATTAAAGGTCTTAACATATATACAGATATGAATATTTATGGATGTGTTAAATATAGAAGAAGAAGAATAACTTTATTGATATAGCACCTTTCATGCAAGGCCCAAAGTGCTCAACAGAACAAGATGAGTTTAAAATAAGTAAAAAGTGGTTACAAAAACAAAACAGAACACATGTACATTTAGAAGTGTGAGTCAGAGTAGGTACATTACAAGCACTTTATTTATTGTGGAGCCTGATGGCACAAAGGATAGTCCAAGGCGCTTTGTGGTGTGTGCCAACGAGGGATGAGTCACTAGATCTTAGCTCATGGTTTGTTTTTTTTTTTCGCAGATCAACTTCTACTGTGGGATGTTCCTGCTGCTCTGCATCAGTCTGGATTGCTACCTGTCCATCGTCCACAGCACCCAGCGGTTCTCCCAGAAGAATCCCAGGTTAGCTCACGTCTGCTGCCTGTCGGTGTGGCTCCTCTCCGTGATCCTCTCCATCCCTGACAGTATCTTCCTGTCTGTGAATAATGGCACGGGGAAAAGACTGTGTGACAGCTACGCTCAGTTCCTTTCTACCTCACAGCTGGTGTTCCGCCTTCTCCACCTCACGCTGGGCTTCCTGCTGCCTGCACTCGCCCTGATCATCTGCAGCTCCTTCATCCTGCTGCGGCTGGAACGAGGCTCTGAGGGTCCTCAAAAGAAGAGGGCCGGCAGACTCCTCCTGCCCCTAGTGGTGGTCTTCTTCCTCTGCTGGATGCCGTACCACATCATACTCTTTGTAGACACAATCAGAAGAAGCTCTAAGGAACTTGATGGCGGTTTATCTAGAAATCTTAAGAGTTCCCAGATGACAGCTCTGATGTTCACATCTGCTCTTGGC
The DNA here is from genome assembly GCF_000735185.1 of Notothenia coriiceps. Classification (NCBI taxonomy): domain Eukaryota; kingdom Metazoa; phylum Chordata; class Actinopteri; order Perciformes; family Nototheniidae; genus Notothenia; species Notothenia coriiceps. The sequence continues at coordinate 7,760 of NW_011359591.1, forward strand.
TGCCTGCACGCCTGCCTCAGACCTCTGCTCTACTTCGGCCTGTGTGGAAACTTCAGGGAACGGACGCTGGCCATGTTGACGTGTGCTACAGTAAACTCTAAGGGCTCGCTCTGGGAGCTGGGTGTGGGCGAGGAAGCCTTGCCTGAGCAGAATCACGAGGAGGAAGAACTGAAACAGATGACTGAAACAGATGACTGTAGGTCAGCAGGTGCAGTCCACTCACTGCTGAAGGATGGACAAAATGCCCCCTGTGACTCAGAGGTGACTTGAATATCACTCCACCCCTGAGGGGGATTTAGTGTCATGGGTTCAAGCGATGGAGGACGGATATATGACTCTTTCACATCGCACTTTAATGTGAAGTTTTCCGAGTCACGTCATGGTGACACTTGCTGTTGAACTTTTATTTTGCAATCACTGTGGCACAATTTAAGCTTTTCACCCAGAATCATGAGTTTTTTTATTTAACTGTAAATATCTGTGTTTTTATTATGCATTATCATTAGTGTTTTTATTGTAATTATTGAAAGCAAACTGCTTTTATTGTTTTAGATATTAGTGAGAAAAAGTGGCCATTTACATTTGTCAGCTCTTCACAATCACCATAAAGCTAATTGCTGGGTTTTTAAGCTATCGTAAAAACAATATAGTATAATCCTTGTCAGTGTTATTGTAAGCGCCATTAAACGGTCCAACAGAGTTTATAACTTCATTGCTCGATAACACAAACGCTTTTCATGTTATCTTGTTATATCTTGGCAGATAAGACTGTGGATTCCACGACTCAGTGTATGTTTCAACACCACAAAGCGAAGGAATTTCCCTTTGGCAATCCCCAGAGCCTTATTTCTTTTTTGTCTGCATTGTTGCAACATGGATGTGTGGACTGTGGACTGAATGATACAAACAGGTGGTGACGTCATGTGTCAGATGACAGTGAGACAGAGGCAGAGAGGAAACAAAGCTCTCTGTTGGTGCGACGCCTCCACATAGCTCTGTTTACTCTCATCTGAATACATGTCTGTGTGTTTGGTGGACAGAGCACAGTGCAATGCTTTATGTCAAAGGGCACATGCCTGGAAAGAAAATAGTATAAGTGGTGTAAGAAGATTAAATCTCACAGTGCTAAACGTGTGGTTTCACCTCCATGTTGTGCAGGTTACGGCCTGCCAGAGTCTCGTGATTCCTGCGCACTAAGCAAGTAAGAAATGTCAAATGTGACCTGAAATAAAGTATATTACTTTCACAACCTCGCAATGTACAATCATTTCACCCCAGAAGAAAAAAACAGTTTCCTTCTCTCAGCCCTCCTTTAGTTCCCCTCTCTGTTTACGGTGTTAAGGTTTATCAAGAGCTCATGGGAAACAATTTGATCTAATCTGAGAAATACTGGTTGACCATGACAGCAGCAACACATCACATTTTAGCATTTCTTGTTATAGTTATAGTCCTGAGTATTGCATTGGTTTGAAGTGTTACTTCCTGTGTCAGCTAGAGCTTCTCAGCAGAACAATAAAGAGACAAGAAGAGGCCCTTTTCTTTAAAGAGTAACAAACAGGTTTTCAGTACACACTTTGTTAAACTGTCCCGCAGAAAGAGAGTTGACTTCCATCCAAAAAATAAGGCATTGATACTTAAAAGTAAAAAGGTAACTAGGGGATTAAAGTCTAATGCATGTTGACAGCACAATGTGTTTGAATGGGCGTGAAGCCAAGCTCTGACAGGAAGAGTTTAAAAACCTGTCTGTCAGTTTGTTTTCTGCAACAGTGACTGAACCAGTAGAGCTGCTGCTTCTGGAGTGTTTACACTATACAAACTGGTTGTTGCTGTAATCAAACGTTTAAGGGATGAACTCTTCTAACACCTCCAACAGGCTGCAGTGTGCCTTCATGAATACGAAGTGTTGTGAGCGATAGAAATGGTGGCATGTTGCGGTTTTTTGAGTAATCTTGTGAACATTAGTTGATACGGAGAAGTCAGACACTCGCTTCATTTCTCTTCTTTGTGCTCATCTCTTCTAGTTTCTGCTAAAGCCACATGTTGGAGGATGTGCGGCTTCTTTCCTCGAATTTGTTTCAAGTTTCCTGAAAATGATTTCCAGAGAAACCGCTGCATGTGGGTTGAATGTTTCTTTTGCTGTTCTTCTGTGTATCAGATGTAATCCCCTGATCCTAAATGTATGATAAGCTTTAAGAGCAAGTCAGAAAAGTGAATACATTAAATGTATCAGGGTTTAATACACTATACAAGTTTCATGCTGTAACCTCTTCCTTATCTCCCGTTTGAGTTCAATGGGATTTATACAGCACTGAGTTTGAATTTTATAACCTCAATACATACGTCTCTGTATAGGGCGTCATTGTTGATTAGCAAATACCAAAATCACAATTTTAAAAAACATTTTAAAAATCAAAAACAAATTGTTAGCATCAAAAAGACTTAACAAAATCAAAATAAAGCATTTATTAGGATTTAGCAGGAAAACACTTGTGTGATATACCCCTTTTAAGCCACCAACCAAACTGTATAACAATGTCTAGGTATTTAAAACAATATATGTGTTCATCTAAGTTTATCATTTTTATTTTCAGTCAATGTACATTATGTTCTAACAGTTGCTTCAAAGGTATGATTATATATAGTATATAAATTAGCCTCATAAGACTTCAGTCTGCAACAAATACCTGTAAGTTGAAAACACTTGTAAGATTCAAAATATTTCAATCTTTATTTGAACAATGTATCTACATAATGACACATGCAGTAAAAAAGTATAAACAATATGTAATTTAAAGGTTTCTGTGTAAAACAGTAGAAAAGCTGCACTACGATACTCCTTGCTGTCAGAAAAGGGAAATGCTATGTTTCCATTACAACTACATGTATGAGATGTGAATGTTCCTTGGGTTGGATTCAAACCCCTCTCCTCTGCAGCAAAGGCCGCCAGTTAGCTATACGGTGACCTGTTGAAATGTTCAAATGTTTGTGGATCCCTCTCAGACAGCGATGGAGTTGGAGGTGTCTGCAGATTCTGACCACAGACGCCTGAACTTCACTCCCAAGAAGGCGTAGAGGTATTAAAATGTGGGCTATACACAACGTTTTACAGTCCAAGTAACAAGCCTCATGCCACCGCTGATGAATTTATTTGAGTGATTAATTAATCTTGGGCAAGTTTATGCGTAATAAAGAATAAGAACAGTAAGAAATACTCACGGTCGGTCATTTGCCGTTCCATTCATTTAGATATAATAGAGTAAATAAATGGGCTCTATAAGTTATATGTAGTAGTTGTTCTTTCTACAGTTTGATTTTTTTCCCATGTCTGCTGTCTACTGTCTTTTGTCTAGCTTCGCCTGTTGAACTTCGACAAGTGACTTAGAATTTATTTGGGTTTGTGGTCTTACACGTTATGCTGACGGGGGTTGTTGAGGTCGTGGTTGTTTGAGGTTTTTTGTTTAAACATGTTTTTATTTATTATTTATTTTGAGAGGTCTGGGTACTATGGAGGCGGGGGGAGGTGGGGCGGGGACGGCACTCTCTCCGCTTCTGTGTGGCTCTTCTGGGGAGTGGGGGGCAGGACTCGTTCAAATTGGAGCTGCTTTTCGGGCTTTTTACTGTTCGTGGTCGTACGCTTATTGGTTTGATCCAATATGAAGGTAATCCCAAAAAACATTAATAGGGCTACCATCGAGTTGCTGTGTTCCGTCATGTTTCAGGGGCCAAACTCGTTAAGGTCGGGTACTTCTGTGAGTTTTAGTTCAAAGGGTTTGCAGGAGTTGGTCTAGGGCATTTAGACTGTGGAGCCTGTGTGGCAGAGACTCTGTCTTAACGCTTACTTTGCTTGTTCAAAGATAGTGTTTATGGTAATGAGTGTTCCCTTAATCGGCTTCATGCGTCAGGTGCACTAGTAGACCGGAGCTCTATTCATTAGCCGGTTCTAGTTGCGCATTGCAGTAAAGGCTTACGCAGACCCTCCTCGGCACCTTCCTGAGTCACAGAGGAGCCAATCTCGAGGAGGTCTCCAGAGGAGCCTAAATCTCTTTAATTACAGAATTTTACCGCGCGACTTTAGGTAAGGGCCCAGTGAATGCTCTGCCTCCTCACGCTCCTACCTTTAGTCCATAACTCTTTGAGAGTCTTCGCAAGGAGGATTTCCTATGGGAAAGGCAAGTGTACACTTTACGAGCACGGCAAAAGCGGCCGGCGCGGTACGAGGGCTACTCTTCATGTAACATATCATAGTCCCTGTGGGCAGTTTTTGGGTGGGTGGCGGTGATGTAGTGGAGACCGGAGGGCCTGTTTTTGGTTTTGCAATTCGAAACTAACAAGGCAATTCTCTAGTATATTGTATATATTATTGTATGTATACTAACTAAGACGAAAAGACAGAGATAACCATTTATGTTTCTCGTAAATATATTGGACACTCCGTTAAAATGAAGTGAAACGTTTCTATCTATGCTACGTTCTACGCTACGTATCTGAGTTTGTGTGGGGTTTGTACGTTCGTCTCAGAGTTTACTTTACATTATTTGTCAGTTAATTGTAAATTATTTAACTTGTGGTCCGAAGGAATCCCAATGAGAAGTCAATTCAATGTACAGGTCTTTTAATCTAAGATATAAATGACAGGAACTGACTAATGTGTGTGTTGATTGTTTTGGGGAATTGTTACCCCAATTTCTTTGATTACAATCGTGTGAAATCACCGGATTTCTAACTAATAGATACGATATAGTTATTTGGAAAATTTTTTTTTTTTGAAGGAAACCAGGAGGTTCGTGGTGTGACGTGTTATCTCGACATTTCTTTACAGTAAACATGGTCCTGTTCGCGAGTCTAACAAACTCTACAGATTCTCTACTTAGTACATACGGACAATTTTTTTATATCTATCTATCTAATCAAACTTCGATGAGGTCGTGGTGGCAAGCATTTCTGTTGTTATAGTTTACTGAGGTCTGTTTTACATACAAAATTATAAGGAAGATTAAGAAGAAAAACGTTTTTCTAAAGTCTACCTGATGAGCATGTTGTGTCTCATGCTTATGGCAGATGACTTCTAAATGTTTTAAGGAGACTACTCCTAACCAACAAGACCAAGCGCACTACACACACTCGGACTGACTCCCGTTACGGAACTCGCCACAAGTATGTCAAGAATGAGCGCACCACAGAAGCGAGACCCTCAGGACCCCTTGCGACGACAGCCGGCCTTCGTCCCCTTCGGACCTCACACTGCTGTGGAAGTAGATTGTCGACACCGGCCGTAGGACGACGCGACTGCTACGCGACACCCGGCGTCGTCAGGGCCAAACAAAAAGTCCGGCTCCTTCCTACCTGCAAAGCTTGAAGCCGAGACCGTTCTAGTGCACCTCGACAAAATTGCCATTCTGACGTAATTTCCAGTGGATATACGTTTTAGGTGAAAACGTACAGAGAATATGTATGTTGTAACAGGGGAGACACATTTCTCTAAGACTTGCAAAGTCTTTTTTCTAAGAGGTGGAGTAAAAAAAAAAAAAAAAAAAAAAAAAAAAAAAAAACCACAAAAACAGGCGACTAGGGTAGAATATATAGTTTTGGACAGACTTTTACTCCGCTAGTCTTAAAACGGTCCGAAATACTACAGTATTTGCTAAAAACCAGAAACACAATTTCGCGTAATGCGGTGTCGTTGGTTCATGGGGGCGGGGTGGATAGTGCGACTTAGCAGGAGATCTCGTGGTAACACAACGAAAATTGGGTTATACGAGAGTCTCCCGCACCCCCCTCGAGGAATAAAAGGAGATTTCATTCGTCCTGTCTCTTTGGTCGTGAGACTTTGTGCCCCCGACCTTTGCTCTTTCCCTAATACCCCTTCACGACCGTTACTACGACAAAACCACATAGACTCGGACATTCGTTTCATTTACTTTTTGGTCATATTATCCCTTCGGAAATTCGCCCCGGGATACCCGAGATACTTTCAAGACACGTACATTTAGTCCCCCACAGTTTGAGTTCCGGGCACGCCAGTTTAGGCCGGGCGTTCTCGAACGTTTCTTATTGTATACAAATAATATGCCAATGTACGCGAAATGTTTACGTGCAACGGTATTTGTACAGGGTGTTACGTAAAAGGGGAAAACACTGTACACGTTACTTTTCTGGAGCGTTAATAAACGGGATCTGAAGACGAAAAGTCTTGCATCAATTAATCCTTCAATAATGGGGTAGACTATTATTGGGTTACGTCTCCGTAATTACTTATATTATGTAATAAAATATATATAAGCGATAAAAATATATACATATAATGGCAGAATTTCAAAGTTGGTTTTCAAGGAGGTCTGCCTCAAAGAGGGGTGTTAGTGTTGTCTCCGTTCCCCGTCACCAAGTCTGGTCTCCCACATCCTTATCTGAACATAATATATTAATCATTGGACAATGCGAACTTAATAACTTCTCTGTAAATCCCTGTTCGTTTTGTTTTTAGTTGTAGACAATTGTTAAGGGTTGGGACGTCACCTTCAAGACGGAATAGTCTGTGTTCCACACGTCCGCACTACATAAATTTACACAATCCCCTTCATCACTCGTATGTTGATAAGACTACTCTGAACCTAATATGACGTGCTCATCACACTCTCAAAAGATTTGGTCTTATCAAGACGGATTCGTCGGGGACAATGAACTTAAGTAGTTAATAAAAAGGGCAAAACCTAAGAAACAATCTCATTGTTCACCGACTCTTTAACTATGTGTTTACCAGCGTAACACACGCACCTCATGAGGAACTTCAAAGGTTACTATCATATAATGTACTTAAATGTGTTATATGTTGGTGTAGACAAAAAGGAAAGAAAAATAATAACGGCTAAAAATAAGGTATAAATAAAGGAAAAGTTAGGTAAGGTAAAGATACATTTATGACAATATAAAATGTTATACAAATACTAATAAGAGATAGACACAAAAATTTGCAACAAAATGAAAATACATACGTGGTGTTGTAGTTCAGTTTAAGGAGCATGTACAATTGGTTGGACCATTATTTGGACAAAGACTAAGACTATTTCACCGTCGTTTTCCAAAGAGTGAACAGCAACTAAAGAAAAATGGGGGTCTAGTTGAAGATGACACCCTAGAAGGACAACCGCACGTAGTCAGACCTGGTCGATGGAGAGGTAGCAGGTGCGCTTGGTCTACATGAGGGGCGTCCTTGGGGGCCCACCAAGTGTAGTCCGACGGAGCCGCCACACCTAGAAGAGCGACGACGAGAGGGGAGGACTGACCCAGAAAATGGTACGACAATTCCTACCTGTCGTCTCCGTTGTCTTGTCTCACCACAAAGGTCCTGATTGAAGGCCAAGCTGGGGTTACCTCAGAAATTAACCCTTTGACCGGAGGGCGTACGACAGGGTGTGCCGACCGAAGGACAAGGGAGGCAGCAGGAGCAGAAGACAATAAGGACGTAGGACGTGGCCGACGCGACGCCGAAGGTCCCGGAAGTCTTCGTCTTTCGAAAGTCCTAGGTTAGCACCGGCACCACCACCACAAAGAAGTAGACGAACCTGCGGCATGGTGTAGTGAGAGTACCACCTGTGTGAAGTAAGCCCGGTTGTCGACACCTCAGTCTCCTAGACGACGTTTTCGGTACCACCGTGGAGGAGGGACCCGTGTAGTGGAGGGTGACGTCGGAGTT
>NW_011359591.1:15494-19422 GCF_000735185.1 Notothenia coriiceps
TTTGTAAAATCTGCGCCATTTTGGCTGATTATGCTGTAAATTCCTGCGATCGCAGAATCAGTGTTTTTTCTGGAGGGTCTACCTAAACAGTATAGGCAAAAAGCATGTAGCCTTGCTTTTTCATCAGTTGTTGGCACCACTCACCAGTGCATATCAGCTTTGGCTACAAGCACATGCATAGCTAACAATCCGAAGCAAGAGCCAGAAAATTTAGACCAAAAAGCGTGATTAATTGAACATGCTTTGGAACTTATATGGAAGTTGGCAGCGCATTGACAAAATTGTTCTATTTTGTATTATCTGTTAATCTTTTAATATATTGCCATATTTTGTTAAACAATTTCAAATTGCACTTAATGCCGGCTGGTAAAAAAAAAGTAACGGTGGGGAAGAGGGGGGCTTTAGATAGTGTGCTCATGAATGGAGTGGTGGTGGTGGTGAGAGCGATGCAAGATAGGAGTGTTGTGGAGGAGGAGAGGGCGGATTGAGAGAGTGAAAAACAACAGTCCGAGGGGAAGAGGGAGGCAGAACGCGAGCGAGAGGAGAGGCGAGAAGGAGAGGAAGCGTGCGAGATACGCGAGTAGAGATATGTGTGGACAAGAGAGGGAGAAGAGAGAGGAGTTGAATAGGAGCGCGGAGACAGTGTAGCAGTACTTGGTGCGATCAGGTGCATTTGTGAAGTCCATTTGTATTTGTCGACCAAACATGCGCTTTGGGAGTCGGCAGGAAGTCCGCTGCTCGTGGATGCACAAAGTGCCTCTGGCGCTCGGTTGACATCTCAAATCTCTGCTTGTGGATCGTCTTTTTACACCCGGACGTTTTGATGCAGGACCGCTCCGTTGCCACCCTGATCAGAGGCGCGTGCCCTGCTTCGACCGTTCGCGCGGCGGACAGGGCAACAGTTGACAGCTTTAACTGTGCATGCCAGACCCTGGGTCTGCATGGCGTCTGCTCCACTTGTGGTCCGCTCGGGTTACGTGGCTACTGCAGCCGGCCTGCAGAGGTGGTCTCCAGCTGGCGTGTTGGATCCCGAAGAAGACACGAAGACGGGCGTCGGGTGACATTCCCGGCCCCTCCAGTGGAGGGCGAACTCGAGTTGTTGGGGTCTGCGTCCACTGATAGGCGGGGTGACGGAGGTCCTACGTCACAGTGTCCAGGCCGGGAGCGCAGGTCCGAGAACAGGATGGGGAGAGACCTGCCCTGAAAGAGGGCTGATAGGAGGGCGGCTGGCCCGCTAACAGAAACGCCAGCACAGCAACCTCCTAGAGTAGGCAGCTGCGGCCAGGTAGTGTTGGTCCTCCAGGCATTTTCAAGCCCCTAATTCAGGACATGTACTGGGTCAGGAGCCCGACAACCAGCACCACAGTGGCATATATCAAACAGGCAGGGCGGAGTCCGCTCCGCCGCTTTTTGTTGACCAGAGCCGGAGAACTGTTGCTTTATGCGGCTTCAGAGGTGGTGTTATTCTCTGAGGAAGCCGTCCACATCCCGGGACTGGAGAACAGGGGGGCAACCCTCATGTCGAGGGGCGGCCCTCCCTGCCAGGCGAGTGGGGTGCTTCACCCAGAAGTGGTGAAGCAGGTCCTGGCTCAGTTCGGGGAGAGCAGAGGTGTGGTTCTCCATGGCTTCATGCCGACGACCCGCCTTGGGGCGGGTGGACGCGAGCCATGGGCCAAAGAAAGCTGCTCTACGCCCTTTCCAACGCTCCGTCTCATTCTTCCCCTCCTGGGGAAGAGTGAGGCGGGAGTTCTGTCAGTGCATCCTGGTGGCCTCCGGACCGCGTTGGTGCGCCGTGGTACTCCAGAGATGACCAGGGATGAAGTGGGACCATGGGCACTTGCACTCTTTCCAGTGCTCCTTAGGGACTCGGAGGGGATGGTGCACACAGTGAGGTGCCCCATACGCGGGCTGGGATTTCTCTCCATCTGCCTATGGGTTGGAGGGGGGGGAGCCCTCAGCACTGTTTTTTCTGAGCACACTTTCTGCGAGGCAAGGGTGTGCTTTGTTAGCCGCGGCTCAGACTTCTCCACGGTCACAACCGGGGTAAAGGAGAGTGTGGGGCAGCAGCTGCTGACCAGAAAAGCCGGTCAGGGACAGTGGGGTGGAATGGTATTGTTGGACGACAGTGCGCGTATACATCAGGGCTCCACCCACTGTACCCATAGAGTCCAGTAGAGGGCGGAGCCTGTGAGAGATATAACGGGGGGTTACGTATTGTAACCCTTGTTATGTAAGCACAGCCGGAGCCCTCTACTCAGGGCACTGTCTGTCCTATTCCGCTCGCTGAAGAGAGGTGTAGCATGGCGGTCAGGAGGCGAGGTCTCCTTTTATACGGTGAGATGCGCGCACATTCAGGTAGGCCCGCCCCAAGGCCGGCTACGTCTATAGAAATCTCAGTAGGAGAATGCTCGCAGGATAAGGTAGTACCCATAGAGTCCAGTAGAGGGCGGAGCCTGTGCTTATATAACAAGGGTTACAATACGTAACCCCCCGTTTCATGATGCAACATTATCTCCCGTTTGAGTTAAATGGGATTTATACAGTACATGATTGACTAATTTTATAACCTCTGTCTAAGTCTCTGTATAGGGCGTCATTGTTAATTACCAAAGACCAAAATCACAATTTTGGTCTTTTTGTTCCATTTATACACATTGTTTGATTTCTACTTTTTCATTATGTTATTAATAATGGACTTAGACTCAGACCCTTTAGTTGTGGTTTTGTTGTTGTTTTATTTGTTCTGTCTCAGTCCTTTTTTGTTTTGTTTTATTCAAATCCCACTGTTGTCATCCTACTTGTTTGCCAACTGCTATTGTGCTGTCTGTTTGTTTATAAAAAAAAGAGAGAAAAAAGTTTTAAAAAAAAAAATAAGACTTCTGTCTGTAACAAATACCTGTAAGTTGAAAACACTTGTAAGATTCAAAATATTTTAATCTTTATTTGAACAATGTATTTACATAATGACAGGTGCATTAAAAAAGTATAAACAATATGTAATTTAAAGGTTTCTGTGTAAAACAGTAGAAAAGCTGCACTACGATACTCCTTGCTGTCAGAAAAGGGAAATGCTATGTTTCCATTACAACTAAAATAAATCTGCTGCTCACAGTACAGCTGTAAGACCTCAGGTTCAGCTCAGACAAATATATTTATGTCCCAGTGTCATGTTGAGCTATTAATGCGCTGAGAACGACAGGAGCATGAGAGAAAGGTTTGAAACACAAGACATTTACAGAAACGCATGTTCACTCAGCTGCTCAGATCTCTGTCTTTGTGTCAGTTTTAATAAGCTTAATCAGGTTTATACGTGTGTTTTGCTTTTTTGTTTTAAGGTCATTCTTTGGGCCACCAGTGCCTTAACTGAAGGGGGAGAAAGAGGGGATCACTTGTGTCTACTCTGATTGAAATCACAAAAATGAAATCAAACATAGATGGGTGGTTTGGATAATGCTTTGGCAGTGCAGCAGCTGTGCATTTATTCTAGTTTCCCAGAACAACAAAACAGCAGTAACTGCAAACTCAATAATTAAAGATAAAGTTGAATCAACAGCTCTCTGAAACTACCAACTAAAACAAAACAAAACATTTATGAGATGTAAATGTTCCTTGGGTTGGATTCAAACCCCTCTCCTCTGCAGCAAAGGCCGCCAGTTAGCTATACGGTGGCCTGGACATGACCTGTTGAAATGTTCAAATGTTTGTGGATCCCTCTCAGACAGCGATGGAGTTGGAGGTGTCTGCAGACTCCGACCACACAGAGCTTCTCCTGCTGGTAACAGACTGCAGTTTGGCGCTCATCTTCAGCTGGCAGCCCATATACCTCAGGATGTCCACGAGCTGACGCCTGAACTTCACTCCCACGAAGGCGTACAGGATGGGATTGAGGCTGCAGTGGAGGTAGCCCAGGGAGGAGGTGACCACCATG
>NW_011359592.1:0-4556 GCF_000735185.1 Notothenia coriiceps
AAAGCTCATTGGTTTATGTGTTATATCTAGTTTTGAGACATGCCTCGTCCCACAGACCGTTGCATTAGCAATGACAGTCTCTCTGGACTGCAGCCGTAGAGAGAGAGAACGTTTACGGTTGAATGTTTTACCACCCTCCCCTCTCTGCAGGCTTCAGTGGACTGGTGCAGATCTACAACACGTCGGGGTGGGGGGCAGAGCTGCAGGAAGTCCAGCCGCTGTTTGAGCATCGCGGCCACGCTGTTTCATCGCAGTCTGACGAGGGCGACGTGTTCGTCACGTCCCAGCTGTGGCACCCCGAGCGGCCGCGGACGCTGCTGTCTGCGGCCTCGGACGGCTCTGTACACGTGTGGGACTGGGTCGACCAATCGGATGCCGACAGGTAAAAACTAAAGACAAAGTTCACGTAGGAGAAGAAGGATGTTCAACGGACTGAAGAAGAATTTCACTGAAACTACAAGAAACACAGCATGACCGCCTGGAGCAAAATCACTTAATTTGGTCGAGAAATATCCTCAGTAAATGGCAGGAAACATGAACAGCATTTTGATTAATAATTCAAACACAAATTAAATCAGATTGGATGAGTATCCATTGATGAATACATTCACTGCACAGCAACAGGAACGTTTTAAAAGAACCATCATTATCTATTCTTTCTTACCTCTAGTGGCATCTTGCCATGTTTATAGTTTCAGATTTCATGTGCTGAGGTTTTTCCAAACTCGTATTAAAAAAAAAAACGATGCAACCTTTTATGCAAACTTTAAGTAATGCTTGCATTCTCGTTAGACTAATTAGATTTCACTTTTGTATATACTGAACCTTGTCAAAAGGTTATATTTGCTAGATACATTACCTCTATTGAAAGTGAGTCCAGAGTTTCTGCAAAAATTCTCTAAGGAGCACAAAATACAAAGCATTCCCCTCCGCTGTACCAGGGTTCAGACGACCATCTGCAGGGACAGATAACACGGGTTGATGTCATAAAGTGTGTTTTTGGGTCATTGGGTCATTGGGTGACCCCTTTTTCAAATTCTAAAAACATCCTGTCCCAACATGCCACATGTACTGCAATGAGAACCAACTCTGTGGTTTGAAATGGACTAACTTCTTCATTCGGGAACAATGAGGGAAGTGCGACAGTTTGAACTTGTTTGTGCGTCGCGTGAAGAGGTCAGGAAAAGTTTTAAACGTTTGTTTGTTAATTTGTCCCTAACATGTTTTGGTTAACTGAAATAAAACATCCCTAACTTGTGATTTTCTGGGTGTCTCAGTATTTTTGTTTTCTCGGGGGTGCTTTCTCAACAAGCTGGATTCTTTTTTGTGTGATGAAGGATGTTTCAGCCGTTGGTATAAAATAATGGAAAAACACTTAAATCGTCCTTAACATTTTAGATTTACAACTCTGCATGAATTTGGAGTTATTAAGTCACGAAATATGGAAGCTTCACGTTATTAAATACGCATTTTTAATTATTAAAAACGCTGTAGGAGGCAGGCTAAAGACTTTAATTTATCTCAGTAGTTTTACCTTTATATATGCAGAGGTAGCGGCTAACATCGTATATAACAGAGGAGGGAGAAGGACTCAGATCGTGTACTTGAGTAAAAGTAGAAGTACTCAGATCTGGTACTTGAGTAAAAGTAGAAGTACTCAGATCTTGTACTTGAGTAAAAGTAGAAGTACTCAGATCTTGTACATGAGTAAAGTAGAAGTACTCAGATCTTGTACTTGAGTAAAAGTAGAAGTACTCAGATCTTGTACTTGAGTAAGAGTAGAAGTACAAAATATTGAAATACTCAAGTAAAGTACAAGTACATTAAACTTGTACTCAAGTACAGTACTTGAGTAAATCTACTTAGTTACTTCCCACTTCTCTAAATATGAGAGTTGCAAGATTTACATATTTTTGGCCGTTATTTCATATGTACTACGTAGCTAAGCCCCTAGGTTTCCATGGTAACGGAGCAGCACCGCGACAACAAGTCAACACGGGCTCTGTATCCTCAGGTGAGTGAGAGGAACATCTATAATGCTGATATAAAGTCGATTTAAGAGAGAGAAAGTCATTATATTGATATCAAGAGTAATTATTGATATGTTCTGAGATATCTGTATCGATAGTGTTTTTATTATTGAGTTAAATAATTATGAAATATTAAGTTTAAACGTTGGTCAGCTAACGGGTTATTGAGTTCAGCTAAAGTTTATTACCAACCGCTTTACTGTCAGTTTACTTTGATAATACTTGTATTCACAGTGAATAGAGTTACTGACACTTTGTATTTCTCCATACCTCGAAGTGCTTGTTAATAATTTAATGATATTTTAATTCTCGCAACCTTTAGTGTTTCTTCTTGGAGTTTAACAGTTGGCCCTTAGCCGTTTTTAAAACAGATGCTGTCAATCAAACTCCTGGAAGACAGCCGTTGAAGCCCATATTTGGAATGTCCGTAGAGGCAAACAACGTTATTTTTGGCCCACAAATCTTACACTGGGAAAAAGAGACGTCTGTAAATCAGCGTACATATTATTTTTAAACTAAATTAACTACCCATCACGAACACTTGTATCGCCTTATTTAAATCATTAGGTTCTAATTCTAAAAGTTGGGAAATGCTCTAAAAGCTGAATCCAGAGTTATTTTCTCTCTCCGTTCATCAGAGAGCAGGAGATCGGAGGCGGGGCTTAAGGGAAACTTAACTGCGCATGCTCTGTGGGCCCACATCCGGGTACTTTCTGAATAGGAATGAACGGTGGGTGTATCCAGTCATCACACATGCTGGGTAAGATGGGGAAGAGACTCTACTAAGAACAAAGTACATTTACAGCAAAATAAAACATTTGAATATGATTGTAGTATGTGCAGGATGATACATAAACCAGCACACACTTAAAACAAATAAAAAGGTGGATTACGTTAGCCAATTTTGCCCTTACCCTGAGGCTTGATTTATACACTTTAACCCCTTAACCCATTAATGTGGCTATAGTTGTACATATGTACCTAATGACCAATGAGTATTTTGTAGTAACATGACAAAATATATGTTATTGTAATCAGTTAGTTACTGAGAAAACAAAGTTACATTATTTAGGATGTACAGTATATAATAGGCTATAGTACAAATAATTATAACATATAATACACAATTATTCTAATACAGAGTTAAACACTTATTTGGTTGCTTTGTTCTAATCCTAATTCAGGTTATACTGAAGAAGTTTTGACAGTAGTCTGTGTTTATTAATGTTGTATGGCCTAAGCGAATCTTTTCAGGATTTTTCAGCTTAATTACTATCAAATGGTTTGTTCAAAAAGTAGGATTATTAAATGTTATTCGTAAAATTACTTTAATTTTTACGTCAGTGAGGTTTTGAATGCAGGATGTTTACTTGTATTGGCTTATCTTCACACTGTGGTATTATTATTTGTATTTCAATAACTTTGTTGAGCTTGTTTTTAGCTGTATGTTTATTTGCTGTTCCTGCTGAAATGTGTACTTGGAACTGTGTAACTTGAGAGCAACTGAAGCTTATCCCTGTATGTGTATGATGTGTACACATTCATCTGATAAGGCTGGTTATGGCACAAGGGGAGGAGCTGCAGACACGGAGGGACCAGGGAGGGGCATGGAAAGTGAAAGTAGACTCCATTTTAAACTTCGACATAGCAGGAGAAAAACAGGGTGAGTGTTAAAACCATCAACTATTTACTTTGTTAAACTGTAGGTCAGAAAGAACAACAGTCTTTATTCAAATTCAGCATCTTAGATGCGATTGTGAAATTTTTAAATGTTGTAAACTTTTCCATTTCATGTTTTCTGAGCCTTCAGAGCTGCATAACATGTAACAGCCCTGCGCAGACAAAATGGAGAGCGGCCTGTCTGAACTCTGTATGATTTGTTGTATTGAAACCAAAGTTTGTCACAATGATGATTTGGATTGAAATAATTATGTTTTTATAATGTGTGTTTGTGTGTGTGTGTGTGTGTGTGTGTGTGTGTGTGTGTGTGTGTGTGTGTGTGTGTGTGTGTGTGTGTGTGTGTGTGTGTGTGTGTGTGTGTGTGTGTGTGTGTGTGTGTGTGTGTGTGTGTGTGGGCAGTCTGTGTTGAGAAGATGAGTGATTTAAAAGACGAGGAAGAGAACACATCCTCAATCCCCAGCTGTCTGTCTCTGAAGAGTGAGCGGTCTAAAGAGGAACCTCCAGACTTCAGAGATGAACCTGGACCCTCAGACACAAAGTAAGAGTCTGTTTCTACTGTAACCTGACCTGAAGAGGATTCAGCTTTTATATAATGCAATGCAATGCAATGTATTAGATTAAGTCCAGAGTAAGTCCACAAATCTTTAACCAGGTAATGTTGCTCTTTACAAGAACTAATGATGTTTAAAACATGTGTTGTTTCCACAGACAGAGAGCAGGGTCTCCAGCCCCTAGCTGCCTGTCTCTGAAGAGTGACGGGTCTATGTGGCCACCTCTAAACTTCAGAAATGAACCTGGACCCCCAGACAGGAAGTAAGAGTCTGTTTCTACCGTAACCTGACCTGA
>NW_011359593.1:0-3874 GCF_000735185.1 Notothenia coriiceps
TACATACATACATACATACATACATACATACATACATACATACATACATACATACATACATACATACATACATACACACACACACACACACACACACACACACTGCCTAGACAGCAAAAGGCCTGACAGCCATAGTAAGAGGAAAGTGTGACAGTAAGGGAGTGTGTGCAGACTAACTTATTCAACACTCTTGACTAGACACACACACACACACACACACACACACCTCCTTGGGAGGACATCAGTGAAGGTCCCCACACCCACACACACACACACACTTGGGGGCGGGCCCACCTGTCACTTTTTATGCATACTAATGTGATTGAAACAGCATTTATTTTATTTTTTTATTTTATTATACACCATAAGGCGCAACAGTGGGGGCTTTTCACACCTGTGAATACACATCACCCCCCTCCTATCGACGGATCTCACACCTACTTGGGATATCACACCTACTTGGGATCTCACACCTCGATCAAAGGGGAGGCGGGACTTAGCTCATTTGCATAATTGGGGGAGGTGTGCCCCTTCACTTTTGTATGCATACTAATGTGATGGAAGCGGGATGAATATTACTACTAGCAGCTATGTTGTGATCGACAGGTCTCTCCCACTGTGTTGTCGGCTTAGGATAATTATTTATACTTTTACCAGTTTGGTTAATTTAAACATTTTGGTTGCATAAATATTTTGTATTTAGTGTTGTACAAAGCTACAATGTAATCTCTGGTTCCAAAAAACCTTTTAATTTGTATTCTGAAATACATCCAACATTGTCCTGCTGTAGGATACCTCTGTAGGCTTCTCTGATGTGTATGAAGGTTCAGGCCCCACCAAAGCAACCACAAATGTTGATACTTTTTTCATAGCCTTCATTTTATTTGCATTTTATAGCAGTAATCCGGCCATCTTGAAAAGACAGTGAGCTTTGCTGTTTTTAATGGTACAGTAAACCACATCTGTACACTTTGCCTGAAATCCTCAGGATCAGATGGGCAGGGAGCTGGACTCCTGGGTGGGGCGGCCCCTGAGCTTTAAGCAGGACCACCAGCAGGAGACTCAGCACCTCCGCTCGGTCCTGTGGAGCCTGGCCACCAAGCACCTGTGCCGGGGGGAGTGGAAGATCCTGGCCCAGCACTGGGACTTAAGCGAGGCTCATATACGGGCTGTAGAACAACAGTGGACAGGTGGACTGCTGAAAGAGATTAAAACACACGTTAGATACAAGGAATACACAACTCTTTTTGGGCCAGTTTAGCCTTTATTAGAGAGATACATTTGAAGAGGACATAGAGGGTATGAGAAGCGTACTCAAACTTGCATCTTGGATTTAGTTTTCTTTTTTTAAATCTTGAAAATGTATTTGTAGCGGCAAAAATCATAAAGAAATAAAACATAAGTATAACTCAAAAATGAACTGCAAGGGCACCAGTAGGCAAATCTTACGCAGGGAAAATTAGAAGTCCAGGCAAAAGCATCCTTTTGTGCATTTATTTCTGATGATCCAATATCATACAGTACTCTACAGTTATAAATCTTGCCCCGTCTCTCCTCGTGGTTTCCCACCTCCACCTGTCTCCAATATATACGTGTTACCAGGTGCCCAAAACCACCTTCAAAATAAAAGCGTAGAGAATTACTTTAATTAACTCAATTTCACTGAATAATAATACATTCACTGTAAACCAAAAACACAAAAAAAAAAAATGTTTAACTATTAAATAATATACATTAAAATATTGCTCAGACAGTATTGATATGTGTTCTGATTCTATATCGAACTTGTAGGTATGAAAAGCTTCAAAGAGCACGGCCACAGGATGCTGTTAGTCTGGCTCCACGGCGTGGTGATGGCGGGGGAGAACCCGGTCAAAGGTCTCTACGAGGGGCTGGTGGAGATCTCACGGACAGACCTCGCAGGTGAGATCCTCAAACTGCACTGTGGCTTCTATTATTGTGAAACTGCCGCTGCTTTACAGAGCTCTGCATCTCTCATCTCATCTTCTACCACTTATTCGAGTCGTATAACTTCCCTTTGCCTGGCCCCACCAATCAGCTCTGACCAAGGGGGGATTCTTGTATCCGCAATCTTTTTCTTTCGGTCATGAATGCAGTCCCTGCATGTTTTTCTATATGCTGCTTAGTCTGTGAGATATGTGAGGTGTAGTCCACGCTGTCTCTCTAAAGTGAACCATCCAGTAAGCCAAAGATGACTCTACGACACTTTTAATGACAGAACCCTAATTTGCATAATGCAGTGGAGGTATGTAAAATAATTTATTTATCAAAGAAAACAAACAAATATACTTTTATTAAAATACATTAAGTAATGATCACATACATTTTATAACACATTGAACATTATGAAAAGTTAAATAATAAAGTTTAATTAATAAGCCAACTAAAAAACTATTTCAAATGATATCACAGTTTACCAATCAATTTTTGCTTAAATGTATTACTAATATATATCTGTATTTATTTATTTAAGTGCATTTAATGACAGAGGTATATATTAATCAAGTCATTTATATATTTGTATTTACTTAGCAGGTTCCGTCCTCCATACACATGTTCCAAAATGCTAATACTATATCAGATATTTTTTTATTTTTTCAATTGACTGTATGATATAAAGACTAAAGATTCTTAGTAAAAAATAAGTAAAGTTGTTTTAACTTGTCCAATTCCTTGCAGGGGCGTGAAGGTGTATAATTTCTTATTGTTTTTCTAATATCCAGAGTCCATCCGGCAGAAGGCGAACGCAGAGAGCTGCTCCCTCAAACTGTGCTCTGCTATGTGAGCCATGCTGAGGGGCTGTGGGGGGGACAGAGCTCTGAGGAACTGTCAATGCCCCAACTGAGCCCATGAGTAGGTTTGTATTGTCCATGGCCTGTTTACATTATTCACATACTCAATATACTTTGATTGTTCAGAATTTTATAAAAAGATGGTTTGAAGCCTGTGAAATATCTGTTTATAATGTAAAATAAAAATGTTCAAGGGCTTGAACGGTTACAACATTTCCTGTGAGCTGGGGCCTCATTTATAAAAAGGGATATACGCTCAAAAAATGGCGTACGCCAGTTTCTACTCAATGTTTGCGATTTATAAAATACTAACTTGACGGGAAAACGTGCGGTCCTCCACGCAAACTCTAACCCAGTGGTTCTCAACCTGTGGTACGCGTACCACTGGTGGTACGCCAGCTCCCGCTAGTGGTACGTGGAGGAATCTGACATATAACAAATATTTAAAAAAAATATATAACATTTTTTTCTTTTTCTTTTTTTTTTTACTTAAACGAGAACTATCATGCTATATTTGAATAATATATTGTAGGGCCATACCTATATAAGGTATATTTATAAGTTTTCTTTTTCAAAATATCAAACAGATCATGCATTTTAGCCATGCCTCATTTCGCTCTATTTTCCTCTCCTCCACCCTGTCTTTGGCTGCAGCTGACCACGCCCCCCTGCAAAGGAGGGGGCCGAGTTAAGAGCGTCATGTTACCATGCTGTTACCATGCCACGGCAACCTCTCATTCCCCTGATTAGTGGAGAGTTGGCCATATAGGCGGTAGGGGTTTCACAACTACCAATATTTACTAGTCGACACGTTTTTCAAAATAGCAGTCGACAAAGAGAGGTGTACAACTGTATTTTATATTGGAACTCATACAGTAACATTAAACACTGCATTTTAATTTGTGTTACATGGCTGAGTAAATAACAAACAACTGGACTCACCAAAATCGACAGCAAAAAACTCTTGTTTACATAAATGCCACGTAAATCCAGTGCGCAACAGCGCATTGCGCAACACTTTATTTGCTGTCCTCCACGATAACGTCCACCTTTCCATATTT
>NW_011359594.1:0-8479 GCF_000735185.1 Notothenia coriiceps
GTTGATGGAATGTACTTTCTTTCTATTGACGAACACGTCCTCATCTTTTGATGGCGCAATTATTTTTATGTGCGTCCCGTCAATAGCACCGACCACACCGGGCATACCTGCAATTGCCATGAAGTTGGCTTTGATCCTGTGTAGTTGTTGATTGTCCAAAGGAAACCGGATAAACTGTTGGATGATATGTGGTCTAGAGAGCGCGTTGATGGTTTGGTTTATGGCACGGCTGACTGATGGTTGCGATATTCCTAAATCGTCGGCATTGCAAAGTTGCATTTTCCCTGTTGCTAAATATCGTAGTGTTGCCAAACATTTTATTTCCGGACTAATCGGGTTATTCCTGTTAGTCGGGGATGTTATTGCATCCCGCACTAATTCCACAACAAGTTTGATACCCTCACGATTTAGCCTATATCTCTTGATCAATTCACAGTCTTCCATTGTCTCCAAAACATTTCGTCTCGCAGCCATTTTCAGATTCTTTGTGAATAGGTCTTACTGAGTTAGGAGTCCTCTCGAGGACTTTTAAGCTCTCCCAGACTTAGGTGCTACTTTTAGGCCTAAAATACTTTGGGAATTGCTCTTAGTGAATAAAATTAGGAGTCCTAAATTTAAGACTGACACGCCCATTATGTTTAGGAGTTTCTCCTAAATTCGCCAGTTAGGAGCTACTTTTAGCCCTAAGATCCTTTGTGAATACGGCCCCAGGATTCCACTTTTAAATTGTGATTTTCCCCTACCCATTCAAACTTATGATCGCTAAAACCCAACATTTCAGAAAAAAGGGCAAATCGAAAGAATATAGGCTGGTCTGAGCTCTGGGAAACCAGATTCACGCTGATATTAAGTCTGTGTTTTTAACAGGAGCAGTGCAGCTTGAAGTTCTGAGAATATTGTAGTGCTGCACCCAAGCTGCTAGGGGAACATTATTGCTTCTTTTCATGTAGGAAATTGCCTATTTTGTTAAACCGCTGTGGTAGCCCAACATTAAATCCACATCCACATAAGTGGAGCAAGTGGACAGACAGATAGACCAGTACGACACACAGCTACTAGCAGATTCAGGGAGGGAAAAAAAAACTGAAGGGGCTTGCCAGCGGCCTACAATTCTTCTAAAATCCCCATCAGTAAACAGCAGGCTTGGCGAAGTACACAACACAATCACACACCAACATATGCACACACACACAATTTTGGTGCCAGTTCCTTGGGCGAACACATGTCATTTTGTCTGGTCTTTTACTGTTTACACTTCCCATACACTGCCACTTGCCACAGCCTGCAGAAGCCCAAAGTGTGTTTCAGTCCATGTGTGTGTGCCTGGCTTATTTTAGCACAATTACATTTGACAGCACACACACATGCAACTTAAGCCTGTAAATCAGCGGGCAACCTTTCGGACACATTTTAATAAACTTGAGACCAGTTCAATGTTTTATCACACCTGGGCCAAAATGTTGCGATGCCGCAAGAAAACTTCCTTTGGCTTAGACTCGCAGCCATGTGTAATCTGCTGGATTTGCTTGAGTTTGTCCTCTGGTTCTCTCTTCATGCTTATTCTATTCACCCTCATTTCCGTTTCCACTCCAACTTCCTACCCTTGCTTTCTTCCCCTCTTCCCTCCTGCCCTCCCCCAACAGTTTTCCATTCAAAGGACTCATTCATACAACCTATGGTTGAGCACCAGCAGAAACAAGATTTGTTTCCTCTTCACAGAGAGAGTGTGACACTGTGTGCGCAAAAGTTAAGTATTCCTTTTCAAAAGATCATCATAACTCACCATAACTCCACTGATGACACGTTTTAATGGCGGATATAAAGGATCGAAACATCAATAGAAACTTTTCAAACCACTTCTGCAGTGTAATCCTATCAGAATTCTTAGCATGTTCTCGTCAATCAACATTTCACCAAAGTCTAAACTAATAAACTACTTCGATTTGTCTAGCAAATGGAAAGTGTTTCAGCAAGAACGCTCTGATAAACACACATTAAACTACCTGGCCAGCACCTGTTAGACAAAGTTTGAGACAAGCTGATAATGTAGTCCAGAATTAAGCAGAGGCAGAATTTCCTCAGATATGGAGAAGACCAAAACAGAGCTAAAAGAAGCAATTATTGAAGTTATGTTCATTCGATAGACAAAAACATGCCTCCACGTCAGTGCTAATTATGCCACATGTCTGCTTGACATGTACATAAGCAATGTCATGTTAAGGAGTCGGTAACAAAAGCTTAAGGGAAGTCGGTGGTATGTTTTCAGATTCAACGCCAAAAAGTGCTCCAAATATTATTTAATGAATCATAACATCAATTTGGTAACATTGTCCCTGCAAACAAAATACAACTGAGACTTCATGTGCTTAAGGGTCATAATGGTTTGTTGTGCCAGTTATTGTCCATTAATCACTAAAAAGTAATCTTCACAACAGCAACAACATATTACTTTAAGCACAAAAGTAGAACTGAACAATCACACTACTTTTGATGAATTCCTGAAAAAAAAACCTCACAACTTTGACTTGACATGTCAAGGGTCCACATGCGTACACAAAGTGACCACCTGAGATTTGGTCTGAACAATCGTGTCTCAATGTCACTTGTGTGCATTCACATCTGTACCTAGAGCTGTCTATTTGTTATTAGGTCACAAAAGAAGCATCTTAATACCAGGTCTGAACAAGGCCATATCGACAGTCAATTTCACACCTAACAGCAATTAAGATTGACCAATTAACCTTATTAACCTAGCATGCATGTTTTAGGACTTTCGAGGAACCCCAGAGAAAAACCACGAAAAAGGACTGCTGAATATTTTGTTTGTGAGGCAACAGTGCTAACCACCAGCAAGGCACAATGCAAATGTTATTAGAAATCCCATTGTAGTTTAGCTGGAGCCACACAAGGACGATAACGCAAACGGACCGAAATCGATACCTAAAAAGTCTTCCGTCCACACGCAATACGCACCAGAAACGTGTCCGTTCACACTAGACCACTCGAAAGCGCTGGAGACGCTGTAGTACATATGCCGGGCCTGTAAGTGGCGCTGTACTCCTGCCACAAAAGCAGCGAAGAAGACTTCCCGCTCATGGTTGCCATGGTTGCCCTTCTGTTTATTCTCCGCTGTGGATGCTCTGGCTCTTTTTCTCCCTCCCCGAGGGAAGCGTTTGCTCCTGCTGCTGTAATTCTCTCCAGTAGTCCACTAACAGATGACAAACAGCCACCTCTCTTCCAAGGGACGAGGGGACCGTTAAGGCTATTGCTTCAACGTTATCAGGAAATGATCGTATAGGCGTAATCACGGAGACGTTTGCCCCCCCAGAGCGTTTCGTTCGCAGATCTAACCACCTTGGGACCCGTTATCGTTATCGTATGCGTTTCCATGTCGGCCTAGTGTGGCCGAACCGTCTATATGATAGAGAACTGTAGCGGATATGACCGTTATCGTCCTTGTGTGGCTGGGGCCTAAGGCTGCTTTTATGTGAGGTTTACAAATTATTTAGTTAGTTAAATTCTCAACAATGCAGCTTATCAACCAGAGAGCTGAGATCATATTCAAAAAATAAACTGGAGCCTCTTGCACTGATCCATGTCGGTTCAACGCTTTATCTTTTAGCTCAGGTTTTGGTCTCTATCAACTATGGACAAAATGTAAGAGCAGTGAGAGTGAGGCAAAAACTGAAAAGAAATCAGGGATCAGAAGGTATTAGAATAAAACAGAAAACAGGAAAAGGCTTCATGGAGAAGAGACACATCTAAGAAATACTAATTAATAATGTATCTATCTTTAATGACTTTGATGGTGCTTATGATTGTGAAAATCAAGGATCAGTAGGTATTAGACAGGAGACAAGAAGAAACGTAACGTTACGATACAAGAGAAAGTGAAGAGAAGGGAAGAATGTATGGTTAACACACAAATCCAACAAATGCTGTTTATTAATGAATGTATCTGTAATGACATTAAAGATGCTTTTAATGAGAGAAATCAGAAATCAGTAGGTTTTAGAAAACAGAAGAGATAAGAAGAGGAGAAGGGTTCATGGTTAACAGTAGAATCCCTACTGAGGCTCAGGAGATTCGAGCATGAGAGGGGCCCAGCAGCAGATGGAGGCTGGAGAGAGACATTAGTCACACAACAATCAACTGTGACTGGGCGACTCCTGTGCCCCCTTGCTGCCCCTCCTCTGTGTCCCTGTCACCAGGCAGGCCCGGGCCACTGCAGCCAGGACAGCAGGCTCCATGGTGTCAGTGCCAGCCCTCAGGAGAACACAAACAGGGCGCCCAGCCACAGCCCTGCAGCTGCCTTGGACTCTCATGCTCTCCCTCTGTGTCGCCTTTCTTCCTCTTTTCACTTACTGGCTTCCACCACATGCCAACTCGATGTATGTGTGCAATGTGCATGGCTCTCAGCCTCCGTATTACGAGCGAGGTTGTAATGAAATGTAATGCAAGTGATGTGCCTCCATTACAAGAGGGTCTTAGGTGTGTGTGTGTGTGTGTGTGTGTGTGTGTGTGTGTGTGTGTGTGTGTGTGTGTGTGTGTGTGTTTGTGTGTGTGTCAGCAGGGGGTCCTGTTGGTAGACAACTTGAATGTGTTATCACAGGCTAGTCAGTTCCTTTCACTCATTCTTCTATTGGAACACTGAACGGCATCTGTTTTAACTGCTTCCAACGTGCGCACACACACACACACACACGCTTTATACAACAGGATTTTGTCATAATCCTCAAAGCAAACATTGTTCCACTTTATAATGTTCTGCCATGTTTTAATGGTCCCTTACGCCCTATATATAATTATTCAGAGGTGATATTTTATGCTTTTGCTTTTATGAGCCAGTTATAAGTTGTTGTTTTTCATCAAGGACTATCCAGGCCCATCACTGTTTGTTTTTTTACAGATTCAGGGCAGATCATTATTTATCTTAACAGCCTCCACAGTGGACACATCATTTGCACCTCATGTTATTCAAAGAGTCAGAGTGTATTTAAGTTTATGATTTCAGATTCAGAAAATCTCTGTCCTTGAGCTCCACAATGGTAACTTCGCTTGGAATAATTCAAAAGGGTTCCTGCTAGCGTAAGAGCTTTAAAGCATTACTGTACAGTTATGAATGGGGTTGTTCAGACTCTAAAAGAGGTTAGTTGGGCAACTTAAGTGCACTTTTTAAACTATTTTCATCTTAAAAATGCAATGAATAATAGTAGTATTGTCTAGATTGCATAATTCTATTTTTATACTCAAAATTGTTCCGTTTAATGTATATTGTGGTGTCAATTCTTTAAATAAACAACCTAAATGTAACTTATCTGGGTCAAGATTGTCATTTGTGTTATGGGTTATGACATAAATGTTATTATTGGCCGATAAAACTCACAATTATTAAGGTAAGTATAGTCTTTTAAAAATGTTACTTAACTTTGGAGGGTTGAAATAAAGTCAACACGCTTTAATGATATTTGAGGCAGAACTACAATTGCAGAAGTAAAAAGCTACCGCTGGATCCTCAACGAAGTACATCATGGTTGCATCACTGCACATTAACACTGCTAAGCTTAAGGCGGCTTATGTTCGGTGTGATGATGTTTAGTTATCTCATTAGGCCACTTGTGAGCAACCACTGATTTTAAGAAAAGTAGACGCTTCGGACATTGATGAGTGGGGTATTTACTGACATATTTGATGTCGTAGAACCTACCGTGAATATATCTTAATATTGTGTTAACCACAGACCTTATTTCAGGCATCTGAACAAAAACAAGTTATAAAAAAGTTGAATTTGAGACAAAGGCACCAGGAGTTGTTAACAGCTAACTCTAGGACTCATTCCTGTACAACTTTCAAGACCATCCTTCAGTGGGGTCATGAAGGGCGAACTGCACATGAGGTCAGACGAGGACAAGTGTTCATGACCTTATCGATTGTGGCTTTTACTCTCAATGCCGACCTCACACGGGACTATTGTACGAATTGTTCATGCCCAGATGTCTACAGGGGTCATCAAGTTGAAACAGAGGCATGCTTTCTCACAAGGCTATACAATCATCAAACCATGTGACAATACCAATAAGACTCAAAATAGTTTTGTGTTCAATTGCATTTGGGGTTTATTCTCTTGCCATAGGATACTTCTACATGTGGACTGGAGGATTCGAAGAACCTTCTACTAACCTTCCGTTATGTGGACGACCATTCTACCTTCTGAGTCACAAATAATTTCCAAACCAATCTCTTGTGCCTCCCTTTCTACCACCGACTTTAATCAGTTCTGTCCTCCATTAGTCGTGATTTTGTCTTGGCGCTGACGCACAACTCTGCATTCAGTCTTTAAAGTTCATGGTCACGATTTCAATTAATCCATTACTGATAAATTCATCTGGTACAATGCCCTGGAAAAATGATCACCTCAATGAAAGAGTTGGTTTGATTATTTCTGACCCGATTTCATGTTTAAAAAACAAAGACAGATATTCATCGGGCGAAATGAAAAAGCAGCATCAGTGAAACCAAACCAGAAAAGCTCCTTTCTTTCTTCCTCGGCGCTAGTACACACTTGAGAAAGACAGAGAAAGTGGGAAAGAGACTTGCTTTATGAGTGGTGAAGAGGCAGTGGTTCACAGCATGCACTCCTCATTATTTCACCATCTCCTTTCACAGAAGCATTACCATTTATGCACACAAAGTAATTGGTCGCAGATTGCACACTGATACAGTGAAGTGCTTATTTCCTCCTGGAAATGCGATGGTAAAAGGTTTAGCTAGCAGCCCTACTCTCTGTTCTCCATCCTTTTACTGTTAGTCTTCTTCCACCAGTTTTTGCTGAGTCACAGCGAGCTATTATGTTGCCTCTTCCTGGAGGGGGGTGGGGTGGGGGTCACTGTCACACACGGAAGACAATATCCTCCACCGGTAAAAAAAAGAGGCCTGGGGAGGCTACAGCAATACCAACACCATTTAATAAGTGTGAACTCAGGAGCATTGTGCCGGGACAGAAACCAAACATGTGTGTTTATGTCTGTGTGCATTTATGTTTGAGACCTAGTAAATGGACACTGCAGGGTTGCATGAATGTGAAGAAGAGTACAGTGAACTCAATCTGTGCAGCTCCACAATTACATCCTCAACAGCTAAAATATACTCTGCTCAACACACACAGAAAATGAATTAGCCCCTGAACTGGGTTTCCATCTGTGGTCCATTAAAACATTGCTATTGCTTTATTTAGACCGATGCAGGTTAGGAGGCAGAGAGTGTGGTAGCTCTGCCTCTAATGCGGATGTGTAGTAGGTTATTTTAGGTATAATTGACTTTAAAATATATAGATTTCAAGATTTTGGGCATACTTTGAATCAGATATTGTCATTGTAGATAGGTAGTCATCAGGCTTGTCGGATAATCTAAACCTCTCTATTTTTAGGTAAGAATCCAAACTAAGGCACATTGAGTTGTTAGGATTTCAGATAGACAGCATTTTCTGTCTTTCATATGAATTTGATAAACCAAGATGTTTAAAGGTTAAATGTTTTAAAATGTTTAAATGGCAAGGTCCTCTTGCCATTTAAGTAATATGTTCAGCAATCTTGCCATGTGCCTAGATGTTTGCTTTATGAGTATTGTCTTTCTGATGTTGCAAATAAAAACACGACTGGGTTACAGGGATTAAAGCCTTGATAATATTTGAGTAAAGACACAGGTTGCTGCAGACTTTCACACAAAATGTAACAAACCCCAGAGATTAGTTTAACACTGAAAATAGATTTTCACTCTGATAAAAAAACATAAACAAACTACACGCAGATTAGTTTGCACTCCTATCTATACTACGACACAATGTCAGTTTAGCTACTTGGCAGCAAACTTTTTGTAAATGGTATGCAACAGGACTGGGCACATAAAGAAGAAAGTGGTAGTGCAGCAATCACGACAGAGGCAGCGTTCAAATCCAAAAAAGGCTTTATTGCTATCAAACTCCAAAAATACCTTCAATTAAACAAAGGCTAACGTAGCCGGGCCGCTAACCGACTTACCAGCTTACAAAAAACGTTTCCTTAGACTGGGAGCCTCCTGCTCCCTCCATGTGCGTGCCTCCCACTACCCTGCCTCTCAGCTCCTTACACACACCACCCCCCCCTTCAGTTCTGGCCTAGGAGAGGCGACCTTGGTCAACAGGGCATCTCTACGGGACAGGGCATCTGCATTCCCATGCTTGGCTCCGGCTCTGTGTACGATAGAAAAGTTAAACTCCTGTGGTGAGACAAACCACCTTCCTACTTTAGCGTTTTTGTCGTTTTTATTTGCCATCCAGATCAGTGGGGCATGATCAGTTACCAGAGTGAAGTGCCGTCCCAAGAGGTAATACCGGAGGCGCTCAAGCGCCCATTTTATTGCTAGGCCTTCTTTCTCCATAGTAGCATACCCTTGTTCCCTTGTGTTCAGCTTCCGGCTGATGTACATGACGGGGTGTTCCTCA
>NW_011359595.1:0-7610 GCF_000735185.1 Notothenia coriiceps
TGTCCAGAGAGCTGCAGAGACTTCAGGGAGAAACCTCCGTGTGATGGACGGATTGAGACAGTGTGGTGTCCAGAGAGCTGCAGAGACTTCAGGGAGAAACCTCCGTGTGATGGACGGATTGAGACAGCGTGGTGTCCAGAAAGCGTCAGACTTCAGGGAGAAACCTCCGTGTGATGGACGGATTGAGACAGCGTGGTGTCCAGAGAGCTACAGAGACTTCAGGGAGAAACCTCTGTGTGATGGACGTCCTGTCTGTTGGCCCGGAGAGGACTGAGGGTCTTTCCTCAGCGAGGAGGAGCAGGCCTGATGGAGAAGGACCAGGCCTGATGGAGGAGGAGCAGGCCTGATGGAGGAGGACCAGGCCTGATGGAGGAGGACCTGATGGAGGAGGAACAGGCCTGATGGAGGAGCCCATCCTGGGCAAAGCTGATACCAACTGCACAGGCCTAGTCTGTCGCTTTATTTACTGGGTTTACACCTTCTGTCCATATGTGCTTTTTATTTAAAACTTGTTTGATTAACTTTTGGTTCACAGCCTCTTCTTAGCCACTTCTATCAGGCTGTTTGCCGCCGTAAATGCCCATTAATCTCCTGAAAACATATAAAGTGGTTAAAAAAGATCTTCAATCTAAGTTTACCACCCTGTTTTATGTCTTGAATGTAACCCTAATAATGTTGTATCCAAAAAGAGGTATGTCCAGATGTAAGAGAAAAAGGTTAGCAAAATGCATATCTTTATTTGAGAGGAATTCAATTGAATAAGAGGATAATAAAACAATATAGATAACAATGGTTAAAAAGAACACATCAGGTGAGGGAAGAACAGGAGAAAGGGGAGAACAACCGAAGAAGAGAGGTGTTTCAGGAGGGGAGTGTTATTCCTTGTGATGTGTCATCTGCAGTCTAGCACCACGCAGCCTACAGGCCGGGCTTTATCGTACTGAGAATGCAGACCACCTCCACGAGAGCAGAGGTCAAGGTAGCAGTGCCAGCTCAAATCTTCTTTTCGCACCTCAAGAGTTGCGGCAGCTCTGAGAAGTGCAGCCAGGGTGCACCTGTGCTCGGGAGTTCAAAGAGAAATTCTCTAAAATTCTCTTTTGGGTTTTCTATGTTAGAAAAGAGTTACACTGAAAAGGTTGGATTTTGACTGAGAAACGGGGAAATTGTTTCTTGAAAGAGCAAAAGAAGGACATGTTCAAATGTTTCACTTGAGGAAAAAAAAGTAGCACACTCTAGAAATACTCAAGCCATCAAGTATTTCTTGAGTATAAGAGCAGAATTTTAATCAGCAAACCCTACATTTTAAATCTGCAATACAAAAGTAGTATTAATGAAGGTAGAATGTTGATGCTACATTTCTATTTATTATAATAAGCTATTATTTTTAGGATGAGTTAAACAAAGGAATAAAAGTACACCAACAAAGTTAATTTGATGTGTATTAGATCTTAGATTATGAAAAGGTCTTTCCTGGATCAACATTATACAGGCGTCAAATGATGTTGGTGTGTGTTGTATTTGACTGGATTATAATTAATTATCTCCTTAGCAGGTGAATGCTCTGGGCCACACTTGGAGAACATCTGCTGTATTATATAGCAGTGGGAGACAGAACATGTATTAAATAAAAAACATACAAGATCAAGAACCTTTTAAATAACAGTACATTCTTAAACCCTTTGATGCAAATCAATCACCATTATTGAGATAGCACCTGCATCTTAAATAAAAAGACCAGATATCACCTCTCTCAGATGTTTGAATTAGTCTCCAATCATCTTTTTCATTTACGTCCTCTTTTAACTTTACATAGAACATCCACGGAGCAACACAAGCACCCGCTAATTGGAGGTAGATTTGCCGCTTTAATAACATTTTGTCTTGGCTAATTTCTTCCAGGGCACAGGTGTGTAGAGAGTGGGGGAGGTGGGTTTTTATAGGTAGGGAACAAAATGAGGGCAACAGGAGAAATGGAGAGATTAGAACAGGTAAAAATAGTCCAGAACAGATATTTTGCTTTGCTAATTTCCTCTATTTTGCACAGGTGAGACGGAGGTGAACACGGGGTGTGTATTTGTACCAGGGGGAATTAGCTGAAGTAAAACAGAGAAGAGAGAATTAAATAGGATGCACATGCCCGCTAAAAATAGCAAAGGAAGGCAGAAAGCTATAAAGAGAAAATCCGCATGGGAACCAGAAACAAGGCACTAGAGGGGGAAAAAGCTAATGCTTCATTTAACAGGCAGCGAGGACTGTTTAGTTGTTTCATGTTGGCAGTGTTAACAGCAAGCCAGGTAAGAGGTCAGGTGGAAAAACGGCAGAAAAAGACTTAATTATCACTTCCTATGTTGTATTTTTGAAGCTTTCATTGCATAATTATACATCTTAAAAAAGGTTAAAGCTCCGCAGGGACTCTGGGGGTCTTCAATTGATCATGTCAAAACATTCGCAAAGAGTCAAAACGGTGGCATTTATCGGACCGGAGTAAGTTGTGTGAGGCGAATAATGATGCGTTTCAGAGGCAGGTTTTCACACTGGAGGAAAACTAATATGCAAAACATTTCAAGCAGGTTTTTACACTCCACAGAAGCCTTGCTGCTTTTGATGCATTCTTGATGAACAGATACCAATGTAACCAAAAAATACATTCCTTGGGAATATGAGTTTAACAGGGAAATGTGGGCGTTATTCATTTGAGTTAAATATGATTAACGGTTTAGCTGAGTGACTTTGATGCTTTCAAAGTGGACGATGGCTTCATGTGAGGCGTTGAATGACTTGGCTTCAACACATAGACCTGTGACTGGCACACTCAGGATACACTTCACACTGAAAGGACAGCAGGGGTCATGTTGATCAGCGCTAGCATTTACAGCACCCTGACTTGCATGTCTGGAAAATGTTCATTCACTGATGAAGAGCTGTTAGAAGGCAATAAACTGTTCTTTGAGACCCTATATTGATGTTTTTTAGGGAGACCATAATGTGCTAGGTTGAATGAGATGGTTGTATAACTCAATCTTGAGACTTTAATGCAACTTTAGCAATGACTACAAAGTATTCGCCTGTTTGTTTTTATATGGGTGGAGTTACAGTAGCCCCTCATTATGGTAGTCAGTCAAAGCTTGTACACATTTGAATCCCAAATAGGGCAGATTTGGGATTTTGAGCGACAATAATCAAGCAAATTTACTTGACCCGATTATGACATTTTGGTTTGAATACCATCGTTTTGGTTTGGTCTGTTTGTTGCTTTGTTTGTCTTTAGGATTACGAAAAAACCTAGTGAATTTAATTAAAATCGTTGGCCTAGGAAGCCTGTCTAAATCACAGCACGAATGCACATATTGCTTTTTGTTCAAGGCTCTCGGAACAGCCTTCTAGTCCTACATGAGGAGCATATGTTTGAAGGATAAGTTTGTTAGCAGCATAACACGTTGTGGAAGGGTGTCACATTGGTCAAGGAAGAACCCATTCATTTTGAGAACATATCTGAATCACTGGAAAGATACACATATTATTTCCATATATAATATATCATTTTGATTGGAAGGTTCTCCAATCATCCTTCTAGTTGCAAATGTTGTTACATATACTTGTTTATTAGCATAAAGCATTTGGCTGCACTGCGAAGCCTCACAGTGCGCTGTAGATTCTTAATTGTAGTCTGTGGGATCTGCATTCATCCCAGTTCCTGTAACATCATAGCACTGCTTTAACAATTCAAACTGAGGGGCCCATATCTTTGCAAATGAGAGCAAACCGTTCAAATTGATAGTTTTGGAAAATGGACACACTATCACAAAACATAACATTGTGATTACAATACTTTCATAATCTTTGAAACCCCTAAATGTACTAAGATGGCTTTTTAATATTATTTAAAGTACTAGTATTTCGATTATTTCAAGGACATTTCTGTAGGTTTAAGATGGTTTGGGTCTATTTGTTTGCATGTTCTCCTCCTCAAGCCTGTATGTGATTCCTCCCACAGCACAGAGTACTTGCAAGTTACATTAATAATCATTTGAGATCATGTCCTTGGGCTCAGTCAAACTGTGTTATGGTTGGGTTAACAGAGTAATTCAGCTTTATGCATGGCTAGTGACAACAAGTTTCAACTAACTGCTACACTTAATTGTGTATCTACATTTAGGGGGACACTGCAGTGAAGTGGCTTTCTAAAAAGGACATTTCAGAGCACTTGAGTTGTCTGTGGCCACGCTAATAAATCAGTCTAAAAAGTATCCTTTACAGTTGACCTTGAGCAGCTTTGAAAGAGCAACTGGGGCTTCAATGGTTTGTTCAAGGTCACCCTAATGGCATGAAGGAAACAGGGGAGCATTTCTGCCCACTCTTTTTCTGTTGCCATGAGCATTTAGATGGTGTTTTATCGTCACCTAAGCAAATGTACATATCGACTGACTCACTAAGCTCTTTTTAGGGGGTCACAGTCTGACTCGTGAGTAAACTTTGCAAACTTGCAAAAGCATTAAAGGATGGGATATTAACTGTGGAGACGTTGGATAATAAGCGTCAAGTTGCTAGGTGATTGTGACTTCTGGAACAATAAACTGTTGTGGTAAGTTGTTATACAGAACTTTGAATTGTTGAGAGGGATCTGACCAATCAGTAAAACCGTTGCTCAATCATACTCAACAAACAAAACAGCAAAACTAAAAAATAACAATTACAATCACGCACACCCCAAAATACCTGCGAACACTTACTGTAGATGATGTGTTTAACGCACTAGACATCACTGATGGCATATGCTGCCACTGATATCGTGGCAGGTCCACAGCACGATATTGAATAACAATTGACACAAAAAAGAAATGTGATTAAATGATAGGTTCTATAGCGTTTTTGCTTTCACACCAGAACGTTTTAGAGAAAACTGTTACTTTCTACTTATATTCCCCTGCTTTTGATAAACTTTGGCAAACTAATAACTTTTAAAGACTTAGGTATTTAGTAAACACACCCATCACATCACAAGAATCAGGAACTGACTATAATTAAATCTATGTCTCCAATAGCAACTATATTTTAAGCATGAAATCACTATTGATCACCAAGTCAGATTTTTATGTATGAAATAAAACAACATCAAACGTACATTACAGAATATGTTGTTTGCAAATGTCTCCCAAAACCATATACAGGATTGTACCAATGAAAAGTGCAAGCGGTCAAACTGTCGTATTTTTAAACACATGGGTGAGGTCTTGAATTGAAATGAAACTGCTTCGTTAGTTTAGAAAAATATCCTCTTTTTCTGTTTTTTTGCTGCAAGGTGTAAGGGCCAGGTGGTGGTGCTGTTCTCGCTGTAAAGCACCCTGAGACGAATGTGTCTTTTTTTATTGAGCTATATTAATACATTTGATCGATTCATTGACTTAATCCTTTTCTCGCTTAGGCCATGGGATGTAATTAGCTGACAACCTATCAGCCTGCAGGCCTTTTTGGGAAGAGAATGTTCCAAAATAAAAGCAGTTCCCTCGCAGTCTTTTCTCTCATGGTGTGTCTTGCTTTTTAATTCTGCGGTGATGACGTAAAGCACTTTTTATCTCAAGTGTTTCCAGTTTCTTTAGCTAAACCAGCTTGTATTCTGTGGAACATCTCAATGCAGACTCAAAGTAGAGGACAAAGCTAGTTTCTAGGACAGTTTCTATGAGACTTGAGTTGCCCACAAAACAAATCTACTTCAGCTTCCGTTAGACATTTCTGAATTGCTAATTATACCTCTGGTGTTTTTTAAAGGATGCTTTATTTACAGTGCTGTCAAACACAAGATAGGGCTGTTTGTAGATTAAAAAGATGCCTAAAGATAACCGGGTGGAATACTTTCTATTGTGCAACATTATGTGACAGTTTTAGCTTTAAAAAACGTAACATTTGATATTCAAACCTGTCTGTTATAAATGTTGGTCTTGACTCTCTCTGTTTTGGCCTATTAATACACTGAGGCAACTCTTGATAAGTACAATCATAATATACAAGCATAATTGTCTAATTTTATATGAAAAAGTTTCTTATCCATACGTTTTTCTGTCTGTCAATGAGTTTTGAAATCCTGCTTGACCAAAATGTCAACTGGCTTTATTAGCACAGCGTTACACCTTTGCTACTACCTAATCAGATCTATGATGGTTTGGTTTCCACCAAGTGTGGTCATTTACACTGTGTAATATATCCAGAGGTACCTGCTCTGTGATAATAACCAGTGGTCCACTCTGGTCATCAGACAGAAACCCACTCTCTTGTCCGGTCATAATGAACGTCTGCTAGCAAGGAAGAATGGATATTTGCACTGAAGAAATTTAACAAACTAATTCAAAATGTAAAGAACACCTAAGAACTAACCTATATGGTATGTTCGTTTTTACGTGTTGTTACATAATATGAGACACAAGACATATTGAACAGAATTAAATAATTTCACTTGAATTCAAGGTAAAAAGTCATTCCTATTGAAAGAGAGTTTTGTAATAGACTCAATATTCCCTCAAGTAGTCCAGCGTGTAATTATCCCATTTCAGGGTGTCACTTTTGAATGTTTTCACCATGACATGCGCCAACACTTAATTATATCTAGCAATGACAAAAATAAGGTTGATTTGTTTTTTCTAAGCTATTTTTAGCATCTTGTATACTCAGGAGGTAGAGCTTTTGCCGACCAATCAAAAAATGTCACTCAAAGCGATAGTACCGACAAAATGACTCAAATTGTCTACAAAAACCATGACATGACTACAAAGATAACAAAGCAACTATAATAAGATTCATAAGAAAGACTTCAAAGAGTCACACATAGAATCACAACCACTATCTAAATTGGCAAGACAACAAAAAAGGGACATGCAATGACTTCCAAGAGACTCAACATGACAGAGACGAAGTGGCAAAACAACCACAGACAGAAAATAACTTCTTAAAAAACAACAATATCAAAGTGACACAAAACAACAACATAAACGGGCTAAACAACTTTGCACCTTGTGGAGGAAAGATAATTGCTGCTTGGACTACATTCACAGACGACTTTATTTGCAATAAAAAATGTACACGCAGAGGTCAGACCACAAAAATATGCAAGTATTTCAATAAAATGTCCTTTATTATGTTTGTCCCTGCCGGGTTGCAGCTCAAATTAAAATTGCGTTCTCCAACTGCTGATAAGTAGTGTGAAATTAACCCCCGCCTGCCCTAATGTTCTGCCATCATTGGATCGTTTCGTTTGAACACTCGGAGCATTTGGTTCTTTTGTAGGAATTTCCACGTCTCTGCTCCACGGGGAGTTTCTGACCTTTTAGCCAAAGCTGCGTCAAGGATAATCTAAAGGGCAGAGACAGACAGCGACAGACTATACAGACATCCACGGAACAATGTGAAGAGGATACACACAAGCTCACACAGCGATAACACACACACAGATATTTAGACCACACACAACGACTAATCATCAGTTGTTCAAGCATAAAGAAAAAAAAAACATCAACAAACTACCACTTACTCTCCCTCAACGACACACACACACACACACACACACACACACACACACACACCCCACACACACACACACACACACACACACACACACACAC
>NW_011359595.1:7648-9880 GCF_000735185.1 Notothenia coriiceps
AACATAGGGAGTGACACATCCAACTCCCATGTCTGTTATAATAAGCCTACAGGCCAATGAACTGTGACCAAAGGAAGCAGGAGCCGAACAGCAGCCCTAATGAAGGGGGCCACAGTCATGCTTACGTAACTCACGCAACACATGGCACACACACACACCCACCCACACTCTCACACACACACACACACACACACACACACACACACACACACACACACACACACACACACACACACACACACACACACACACACACACACACACACACACACACACACACACACACACACACACACCACACACACACACACACACACACACACACACACACTCACCATCTTCAACATCTTCTGCTAACGAACATCGGCGGCCATTATTAAACACCCCTGCTGGTTTTCTCTCCTTAAAGAGCTTCAATCAAGCCAACAGGCCACTTTGAAGCGACAGACTCTAATAATTAGAGAACACTGAGGAGATAATGGCTGGGGGAAAGAAAGGAGAGGAGGTAGAGAATGGAGTAGGAAAAGGTGGATGGAGAGCTCAGGTGGATTGGAAGGGAAAAGGGAAACAGCAGGAGAAACATTCAGCAGAACATCGAGAAAAGCAGATATACCCCCCGCACGCCCCTCTCGCTCTTATCAGCCAAGACGAATTGAGAAAAGAGTTTTATCTTTACTGCTATATTTATATATTTTATCACAATAGGAATGTTTGATATGACTCACCACCGAGCGTAAAGCATTATCCGTAGGGTTAGTGGATCAAATCCCCCTGATAACATTCAAATGTAGAATAATAGATTTAGTTTGTTCTCTTATGGGAGGTCAGAGGTCACATTCGGATACAGAGCATTAGCATTGACCTGAAAGGTCGTCAACCTCTGAAAGAAAATATGTAATGTTCACATGCAGGTTCATATTTGCATTGTGTCCCTCTCCTGGGACAAAGCCCGGCCGGCTCAGATGATTGGTCGTGCTTTTTACAGTACTACGGCTTCCACAGATGACATTTTTTTATAGATTTTGTCAAAGCACTTAAGATATTCATTGCTATCGGGATATTGAGAGCATTCCATGGAATATAACAAAAAGTGTATCTCAAGCCGGTTTCTCAAATGTACCTACTCCACCTTTAATGCATACAGTTGTATCAATTTTTTTAAATGATGAATCCATTTATTTTATTGTATTTCCTTGAGGCTGGGCAAGATATATCAGCATGCAGTACAACATGCAAATGTGCTAATGCAAGTAAGTATAAGGATAACGTGGAAAAGGAAACTAAATACTAAATACTAAATACGTTTCAGGAGGATGTGGATTCATTTTCTCTCACCTTGTAATTACACAATCAAACAATCTATAATTTAGCTCTGGCCTTCACTCACAAAAAAAACATTTTGCTGAAGGATAGTTGTGACCAGCTATCCAGGCCAGTCTCTAAACAAGGTGTAACTGTCAGGATTATGTTTTAAACAGGACCCAGGCGCAGGCAATGACTGAAGATGTTTAATTGGTTTATTGTTTCGGAGACTCAGGCAGGTTTGGTGATTATGGAGGTCCGGAGTGGAGGTAGGCAGTGAGAGGCTGGACTGATTACAAGGCAGGCAGGTAGGATATAGGAAGAAGCAGGCAGGTTGGCTGGAAGCTCTGGTGGATGATGGCCGAGGGATTGCACTGGAAACACCAGAGAAACTAGTTACAAAGAGTACGGAATTACACGCGGACAGGATAACTGAATGGGCAGCCAGGAGGATGTAATACCACTGGTGTAGAAAACAATCTGGCGGTGAGTTGCTGGGAGAC
Organism: Notothenia coriiceps; assembly: GCF_000735185.1. NCBI lineage: Eukaryota > Metazoa > Chordata > Actinopteri > Perciformes > Nototheniidae > Notothenia > Notothenia coriiceps. The sequence continues at coordinate 9,454 of NW_011359595.1, forward strand.
TGGAGTAGATAAGCTGTGTCCTGATTAGATGATGAGGGACAGCTGAGTCGGACGGCCAGGTGAGAGCAATCAGGCTGCTGCCTGCAAGGGACACCACACCCTCTCCACACACCCACAGGGGAACAAACAGGGACACAGTTTGGACTGTGACAGTACCCCCCCCCTCAACGGGAGCCTCCAGGCGAACCACCAGGCTTATCTGGGTGGTCCCTGCGAAAGTCCCGAATGAGAGAGGGACATAGAATGAGCTTGCGGGACACCCAGCTCCTCTCCTCAGGACCATAACCCTCCCAATCAACCAGATACTGGTACCCACGGCCCCGGCGGCGAATGTCCAACAGCCGTCGGACCGTGTAGGCCGGGTGGTCATCAATAACAAGGGGGGGTGGAGGGGAGATGGCTGGAGGGCACAAAGGGCTGGAAAACA
>NW_011359596.1:0-8470 GCF_000735185.1 Notothenia coriiceps
GTACTTTGCCATACTTAGTTCCCAGCACTTAGTTCCCCCATGGAACTAAAGTGCAGATCGCGTTCACACCTGAATAAGTTCCCTGAGGGAAGGTTAGGCAAATGAAGCCGCTGACGTCACTTCTTCTTCTGCTTTGGGTTTACTGGCAGGCCGCAAACAACTTCACGTGATAGAATTACTAACAAAGCACTTATATACTAATAAAGGGCTGGCTTATATAAAGCCAGTTGAATAGCACTTGAAATGTTTTAGCTCTATGAAACCTGATGTACTTATATGATTCTGTTTTCTTCAAGTTTGTATCTTGTTGGTCGAACGCACTTATTGTAAGTCGCTTTGGATAAAAGCGTCAGCTAAATCCAATGTAATGTAATGTATACTGCCACCCGAAGTCCCCGGAGTTGGGGACTGGCTTCTGGGTTGTTGTTTTATTTTGTGTTTCCATAAGTTAGTCTCTCTACGTTTGTGCGCTGGGCTAGTGCTAATAATGCAATGCGAAGATAATAAAATGGCGGCTTCACAAAACCTTTTGGGAGTTTTACTGGGCGTGGTTTGCCGCCCAGCCAGAAAATAGTAAAAATGTTCTCCAACGAAAGTCTCTGCTCTCTAGCAGGGACTGAAAAGGGGGTGGAAAGGTTCTCATTAACTAATTTTTGTTCCGGATTTTTTTGGAAGCAACATTTCGGAACTAAAGTGGGAAAAGTACTGCGGTGTGAAAGCGACTCATGACTGTGGTTGGAGTTGTATTTAACCAAATTGGATCAGCTTATCAAATCCTTTGAAATGTGTGTAGGTAATAATATAAACATTAAGCATGTGAAGATGCTGACATGTAAAGTCTATCATGTTAGGAATGTTAGGTTAGTATTCATCTCAAAAGACAGAGACAAAGGACAGATGTATTTTTATACATTTAGGATAAACTCCACTCGTGAGTTCCAACACCGTCCAATCAGGTCGGCCTGCAGATCAGCTTCATTATTTATTTTTGATGTACTTCAACATTCCACAGATTCCACAAACAATAGCGATGTGAAGTCAGAAAATGAAATTGAAACAGTGAGAAGCTGAGTCATCAGGGAGTTCACAGTGCTAGCATGTTTGTATTCATGGAACAAGTTAGTAAGTATTGACTAAAATAAACATTTAAAGAAAGGGCACGCTAGCTGAATTATTTTTGGACAAACTGAAACCATGAGCTAATCATCTCATTGATAACACCTACACAAATATTTAAAATATTTGTGGACTTTTCTTGCAAATACTGATTTAGTTAGTGTTATCCCAATCCCAAACGCTTCCTGGTTGTCATGTTTGTGCACGCTCTGGTCTGATCAGTTGTCTTTTACATACTGTGGACAGTCTCAACCAACAGTCCTAGTGGGTTTGATCATTTGCTTACCCAAATAACGAGGCAAAATTAAGTTAATGTAACAGTTCCCACAGGCGGAATGTTTGAAAAAAGACCCAGCAGTCTCACAGTAACACGGCTTTGTTTAGCATAGCTGCCTGACAGATTAGTCTCCACCCAAATCATTTCTTCCTTTCTAACCTCATAGCGGTGTATTCTGAGCCAACTGTGTGTACCAAGGACCTCCAAGCTGTACTCACCATCGGCAGCCTGCAGCCGGGGATGCTGGGAAAGTCGTGGTGCTCGTTGTGGTAGCCCACGTTGAAGGTGAGCAGGTTGAGGGAGCCGTAGTAGGAGTAGGTCTCGTGGCCCTTGAGGAACATGTAGTGCTCGGCTATGAAGTGTCCAGAGATGGGGTGCAAGCCCATCCCCAGCAAGGACCCAGCCATCATGTAGACCACAGGTTTGCCCCCCCACAGCCAGTAGAGCAGGACGTTGAAGGTGAGCTGCACTGCCACATTGGTCACCTCCAGCTGAGTGATGGGTTTGGGGTTGATGCAGAGGGGCCGGATGGCGTAGAACAGCGGCTGCAGAATAATCCAGATGAATTTGCGGAAGGGTGTGCAGAAGAACCAGCCCTCAAAGTCAGTGGGGATGTCTACGTCCACCCCGTCTCCACCCAGGTAGCGGTGGTGGTCCAGGTGGTAACGTTTGAAGGAGGCGGAGTAAGGCAGGCCGATGGGTAGGTTGGCAAACATGGCAAAGTAGCGGTTCCACATGGCCTTATTGTTTCCGAAGGCCGTGTTGTGGGAGATCTCGTGAATAGCGAGCGTCATTGAGTGGTTGATACAGCTGCCAAAGGCGTAAGTCCAAAACAAAACCCACTTCCAGTCCAAGTCTTTGACCAAGTAGAAAGCTAGAAACTGTATCACCACCATCATGCAAACAATCCATTTCAGCCTCGGGTCAGGACCCATCAACGACTTGATTTCTGGGTACTTGGCTGTGGGGGAGAACACAACAGAATTCAGTTAAACTCAGAGAACATTGTTATCTGATTCGACCAGGAAACAAACATTTAAATGAAGGCATTTAGCTAATGATTAGAGTCAAACAATTATACATCTGTGTTATTTAGCCTCAGTTAAGAGAATGTAATTTCCTTTTAAGAACAAGCAGACTTGGCACAAACAACCATTTCAATGCAGATGTGTAATTACTGATTTGCAGCTTGTGAAATGTATTGCACCATCCCCCAATTCTCTGATAAGCCAGAAGGCTTTAGCACAAATCAGCTACAGTGCATGGTTACTCCCAAACAGCCTCAAGCACCTCTTTTTAACCTGCTTTTAAGATTTGTATTGACCTCAAGTAATAACTAGCAGCACAGGTTGGGTTTGACACACGCAAGTAATTTAGTCAACAGATTAATGAAAGGTTTATTCTATTAATGTTTTCATTTTATAAAAAAAAAAAGTGTCTCACACTTAACCGTATAATGAAGATGAAACAAATTAAGCCTAACTGACTCATCTATTCATATTTTCCAATCTTAAAAATATATTCATCTTAAGGCACAAACCAACAACTCAGCTCGGACTGTGAAATTACAAATACAAGTTGTTGCTGTATATTAACACCATTTCAAACCCATATGGCATATGTCGGGCCGTGTTCGTGCATATGCCGCCCTTGTAATTGTTTTAAATGCTACTGCAATTTTCTTATCATGCTGTGTGCAGATACGTTGTGACTTTTGACCTCCCCTCTTTGTATCCAGCAGTAATGGAGACCTGGGCTTTACATTGTAAATCCTTTTATCAAATCTTTGTTGTCTTAATCACTGACGGGAACCAAAGAACACACAACGGGGACGTTGTGTGTGACTGCGGCATTGAACCACAAACCATGCAACACCTCCTGATATGCCCCCTGCTGGAGCAACCCTGCACAACATCGGACTTGGCAGAGTTTAATGAGAAAGGACAGCAATGTGTTCAGCTGTGGCTGAACCACATCTAACCAAGCCCTGTAACTGACTGCCTTGTGGACACGATAAGAAAGAAACCAAAGAACAGTAAACATGGAAGGGCATTAAGGGGTCAAAGTCATTCAGCCCATCGAGTCATCATCAGCAGACTGAAATGTCTTCAAGACAGTGCAAGCTGTTACTAGCCGGGATGTAGACATGCAGCAAATCAGATTGGAACATGTCAGACCCTTGGTCGGCCTTGACTCATCGTCAGCAGTAAAACAATGTGCTGTTCCCATTTACCAACCAACCTGTGAACCTGTAGCTTTGCTTAATAAAACAATGTACTGTGGAAGCAGAGACTGCACAGGGGTTGGAGTTAAAGCTGACTTCACAACCTTCCACATCACTCTTGAGTTCTCTCTGTGGAGATTTGAATACATGTGAAAGCACTGCAGTGGTGGAAAAGGTACTCAGATCTTTGACTTTAGTAAAAATAGCAATAATACAGTGTAAAAACACGCATTTACAAGTAAACATACTGCATTCAAAGTTATAATCAAAATATTCTTGAAGTACAAAAAGGGGCGCTTTATGCAGTTTATTTCAGAATCCTATATATGTTTAATTATTTTACTTCACTTATTGAAGCATTAATGCCAAAGTTGCACTTGGTAAATGTGGAGTTTGTTGTCAATTACCTCATATGCTGCTGGGTAGCCTACTAACCTATACTAATATATTGCAACGTGTTGATTGATTTATACTTTGTATTTATAATCTAAATCTGCAAAGTAACTTTTAACTTAAGTTGTAAAACAAATATAGTGGAGTAAAAGTGGCATAAAGTGAAAATACTCAAGCCAAGTATCTGCATTTAAGTGACATGGTATCAGCCTGAATATAAATAATTGCATGTTGAAGAGAATTTATTAGTGCAAAGCATTTTCTGTTTAGGAAGATCACTAGTAATTGATTTCATTCTAACACATTTCCAATCGTCAATAGTCAATTAATTCAAAGCTGCACTCACAGTTCAAGATGAACAATAAAAAGGCCAAATAACACAATGAAACACAATGGTCTATCCATGATAAAAGATACAAGTCACAGAAGGCTTCCCTTTCAAAGCCATTAAATATTCATTTGCATTACAGAAGTTGCAAATAGCAAACAAAGAGGGCTTTCAGGTTACATGCGTTCTATCAGGGAGGTTGCAGCAGAAAGAGACAAGTCTCAGCAAACACTGCCTCCTGTGTCATTACCTCAGTGTGTTGCCCCCCACAACCGAGGCCTGAGGCATGTGACTGAATACCGCTAAGCTCTTCTCAAGATACAAAAAGAAACAAAACCAATGTTTCTTAGTGCGTGTTCTCCCTCGGTATTATCGAACAAGGAAACAACTGAACCCAGTCTGGAATCTGACCCAGTGTTTGCTGAGGTTTGGAGGATTAATTTCAAGCTATCAGTGAAGCATGGCAGTAAAACATGGTAATACAGTTGACAATTATAAAACCTTATGCATTTTATATCAACTGGATAACACTGACATGAATGAGTGTGTGGCAGTCTGGCTGTTATACCGTCATATTTGCCTAGATGGTTATTGTACAATGGAATAACCTCATACTGTTACACCCTAGTGGAAACACAGAACCTTCCTCGTGTGTAGTGAAGCAGTGTGTCTCCTGATCGCTCAGTAAATGAATAGTTCAACCCAGGAGACAGCTGGCTGTGTGAGTCTCATTATCCACAGCACTGGTCTCACCCCCGCCTCACAATGGCAGTACCTTTTGTTTGACAAATGGACTTTTATGCAAAGTGTGAAAAGACTAAAGAGATACAAAGCGGTACATAAAACCTACACATCCTCAACCATCCAAAACGGGCTCCACTTCCAAAGGGATTGAAGAGGACTGCCCTTTTTGATAAATGGGAACACAATGCAGGATTAGTGTTGCCTTTTTACCTCTGTGATGAGATCTTGTGTGGAGGAAGGAAATGCTATTTGACTCCATTGGAAATATAATTATTGTTAAAGTAGTTTTCTGCAATGAATTTGATTATGTATTACTTACTTTAATTAAATACCCTAATATGTTGGATGACACCTACTATGTTATGCATTACAAGTGTATGCAATCCAAAAAGAGAGAAATCAGTTTAGTCATTTCAAATATTGGTATAACAAGATTACGCATATGAATGTATTTCCTCAAATGTGTGTAAAACCCTCCAAAATGTGCCCATGCCAGATATTATAATATGAAATTGATTAGTAAAGTAGATGGATGTTCGGTTGTCATTTTTTACAAAGGCAAATATAGTATAAAGACAAACAACTAATGGATACTTAGAAAATGATGGGCACATTACTTGATTATCGTAATGATCATTAACTAGAGCCCTAAAATTAAACTAGGGCATGATATCAATAAAGCTAATTAAATATCTACACTTGATAAGACAAATGCAGCAATAAAAAAGGTCTTGAACCTGATTTCTTATTAAACAGCATCATGTTACGTCAATTAAGTTAGGTATTAAACACTTCTGAACTAGAAACTAAAAGGCTTCCCTTCTGGCCTGGTGTTTCCTTTCATGACTGTATCTAACGTTGAACCGTTACTGCTACTTCCCGCTAGCAGCACCTCAGAGACTCGGTGTTATGTCACTTCAGGGAGTGGCGAATTGACTAACATTACTGTGGCTGTAGGGTTAACGTTACATTGCTAACATGGTTATGTTTCATTAAGCTAACTAGCTACAACTAGCTTTTATAAATATAACTACTTTGATAACAGCCGTGTTGGTTGCTGTCAGTCATTAAAGGTTGTAATGTATTCACCAACCCAACCTGTGTCAGTTAGCTAGTCTGTTACTCGAGAATGCACAGCAGGATATTAAACCGTTAGCTAGCTTGCATAAGTTAGCAAAGCGAATCAGCTGATATGGAGGAGGCATTTATGCCAAACTGCACGGTTAACCAACGTTAGTCATCAACATACTAAACCAGTCGAGTAAACATAGTTTTATCTAAATAAAGTTCACTATGGGTTTTTCTAAAACTTTCAGACGGATCAGCTAGCTCACCCAGGATCTCTTTCCTCCTGTCGGCGTGCGGCTGGTCTGTGTACACCCACTCGTAGTCCTCACGGGCGACCCGGTTCCCCATTTTTTACTGTAATAAATGACTTTCTTGTATAAAAAAACAAACTAAATATCAACCGATCGTTTCAGAAGGGAACTTCTAAGATTCTCGTCCTCCTCCTCTCCTCTCTCCTCAGCCTATCGGGCCGCCTATGATCTGGCGGATTGAGTCAGCTCTGACCGGCTGCAGCTCCTCCTACAGCCTCTCAGACAGCAGGCAAGCATATTGAATGACGCAGTTTTTATAAACTATAAAATAATAGTTATAACCCTGTCAGAAATAGCAGCTGGTCAGAGATGACTAGTTAAATTACAGTAGGAGATTTCAGTTGAGATATTGCAAGACAACCCATTGTCTTCTTTCAAATTTATAATACCATGCCAAGATAAGAAAACCCGTCCAACGTTACCTGGTTCTCATCAGGACACAAGGGTAAGTCTCTTTGTGCTTCAAATCCAACATGGTATGGCACTGAAGCAGTGGTTCCCAAACCCGTTGTTTACATTGTCTATCATTACCTGACGATCCCTGATATGTGAACTATTTTATGAATATTAAATTGTATTTTCAATGCAAAGCAATTAGGCCATCTGATCAACTACACAATTACCTAGAACAGTAGCCTGCAAACAACTGCAGGAACTTGGTGTAACATTTGTGATTAGGGCGATTTTTTTGTAAACATCAGAGATAAGATTTGTTGATATCTTTACATATAATTAGCCTATGTGCTTTATCTGCAGTTTTAACTGCATGCATTTTTATGTCCTGAACCGGAAAATGGTTTAAGGAAATACAATATCACACTCGCAGCTTCTTGTCAAGAGCTGTGGCCTCCATCCTTCCCACAAACTATACAACTGTGAACATACAGAAACACACTTCCACCTCTCAACAGTGGCGGTTCTAGAACAATTTGACTGGGGGGGCCAGGCTGGGGCCAGTTCTTTTCTGAGGGGGGCACAATAAATGCAGGACGAAAAAGACAAAGACAGTATGAAGTAATTGCGCATAAGAAAACAATGCAATACAGTTATTGGTATTTGTTTCATTACACATTATTATATGCTTACCTTTAACCTTTGTGTGCTGTCTGGGTCTGTGGGACCCGTTTTCAGTGTTTACTCAAATAAAATGTATTCAATTTAATTATTTTAACCTGCTTTATTTTGGGTGGACCTCACATACTCTAGGGGGCTCCGGGGGCATGCACCCCCGGGAAGATTTGTTTTTTAATGTCAAAGTTAAAAGCATCAATCTGGTGCACTTTGAGCACACAATGAATTTATGGATACAGATCTCAACACTCATATGAAAGGGAGCTGTATACTTTTCAATAATCCAAACATCTTTAGAATCCTTTTAAACTGTTTTTTTTTTTACTGTCCTATAGTTCACATTGGAATGATTTCTTACTTTATTTTTTACTATAATATTAAATAGATAAAGGTGTGCTCTCTCTCTCTCTCTCTCTCTCTCTCTCTCTCAATTCAATGTTCAATTCAATGTCAATTCAATAGCTTTATTAGCATGACCTACATACAGTATTGCCAAAGCTCTGTATAGTTGCAACATCTATACAAAAATACACACAAATAAACAGTTATAACAAACTGCTAAGAACATGTTGTTTTGTTTACAAGGAATACAGATTCATTTCATTCATATAATACATTAATACAAAATAGAATATGATATAAGATATATGAGATGTGAGACCTGGTGTATCTGCTCATTCCGATTCCCTCAAACTGTGGCAGGCATAGACAAACTGTCCTGCAACAATGCAGCTCTCTTTATATTCTCCGAGAAGTATTTTTAGTTTTTCATTTTTAAATATTTGAGGATGCTTATGATTGAGTTTTGGTAATAATAGTTTCCCTATAGGTCAAAAGTTAGGCATTGTGTGAGGAAGTGCTGCTCTGTCTCCACAGCAGTTCCTCCACACTGTTGGCATGATCGCTCCTCTTTTGGCAGCCATGTTTTCTTGTACCTG
>NW_011359597.1:0-2889 GCF_000735185.1 Notothenia coriiceps
ACTTCCCTCTGGCCACCTACGCCCCAGTTATCTCCGCAGAGAAGGCCTACCACGAGCAGCTGTCTGTGGCTGACATTACCAACGCCTGTTTCGAGCCGGCCAACCAGATGGTGAAATGCGACCCCCGCCACGGCAAGTACATGGCCTGCTGCCTCCTGTACCGTGGTGATGTGGTGCCTAAAGATGTCAACTCTGCCATCGCCACCATCAAAACCAAGCGCACCATCCAGTTTGTGGACTGGTGTCCCACTGGCTTCAAGGTGGGCATCAACTACCAGCCACCCACCGTGGTTCCTGGAGGAGACCTGGCCAAGGTGCAGAGGGCCGTGTGCATGCTGAGCAACACCACCGCCATCGCAGAGGCCTGGGCTCGTCTGGACCACAAGTTCGACCTGATGTACGCCAAGAGGGCCTTCGTCCACTGGTACGTTGGAGAGGGGATGGAGGAGGGAGAGTTCTCTGAGGCCAGAGAGGATATGGCCGCCCTGGAGAAGGATTATGAGGAGGTGGGCACCGACAGCGTGGGGGACGAAGGAGAAGAAGGGGAGGAGTACTAAGCCACTGAAACATCTGTGGTGAAGACTCTGACCCTCCAGAGCCTGGACGACCATCTCTTTAGCTTGGCTTCAGTTATTTTGGCACGTGACTCAAGATTTTAAACTCTTAACGATGAAGGACACCGTAATGTTTAACTAGGTTTACAAAAACAAAACCAGGGTTCAGCTGTTGCATCTGGTGACTTAAAGAGAATGTTAATCTTTCTATTTTCTTTTGAGTCATTCCAAATGTTGGTTAACTGCATTGTTCTGACAGGCATTGATGATGGGATGCTAGGCCGGGGGAGGCAACCTGTACACTGACTAAACCATTTCAATAAAGTGCACTTGTGTTCCGACATGACATCTGCCTCTTCCATTAAATTACTTTATATCAAGGTGAATGTGACTTCCCTATCTGGTACAGAAAATAACACATGATCATTTCAATATATTTTTCAATGATGATGAGAAATGTTTTTAAAAAGGACCACTCAATCGAATTTTCAAATGTTTTGGCGTGTGAGATCCGAGTCAAAATAATTAAAATGACTGAGTTAAACCTCAACTAAACGGACACACATCTGCTTTAAGGAAGTTAGTGCATACTCATGCCTACAATTAAATGTTCCTATATGACCCAATGCAAATGTACTTGCTATTCGCTTTGCAATTATTAATTTGATTAAATATAATGTGACTATAAATAAAATACAGACAGCGGAGATAAATACTCTTTAATGTTTGTGGCTTGTGCTTTTAGTGCACATCTTTCAACTAAAAGAGCTATTTATCTGCTTACTTTGATCAGTATCTCCTTCAGGCTTTATGCTGACCTATTTACTGCAGTGTTACCTTGATCAGCTTTGAAATGATAAATTAAACGCAGAACCCACTGAGCTCAGATCCGTCACTTATTGATGCACAGAAGACTTTGTGTCCTAACCTCTCATATTGTATTATCATTTGTGATTATGATCTCCTGAGATCATGAGATTGTTTATAAGCTATAAAACCCAGTGATGAGAAAATTGACAAATCAAACAGTGTTTTTGGGAGGTGTGTGGCGCAGTGGACTAGTGCGTTGGTGTTCAGATCAGGGGGTCACAGGTTCAAACCCCAATGCAGTCAGCATGTCGTTGTGTCCCTGGGCAAGACACTTCACCCCAAATTGCTCCTGTGGGGATTGCTCACAGCATTGAGTATGTAAGTCGCTTTATAAAACCGTCTAACAAATAACATGTAATGTTTTTCCTCTCCGAACACACATACAACTAAGATCGCAGGCGTGTTCTCCGAGGCAAGAAAGTTGAAAACATAGGATTTTATGGAGAAATACTCCTGTTCAAATGTAAAGATTAAGACCTCTACTGTACGCTCAACGGGCACTACTTTTTGTTAACATAACTGAAATATATTCCCAGTGGTGTACTCTACAGTCAGTGTGTAACACAACACATCCCTTGGTTAACAAACTGCACCTCCTTGATAAGCACTAAACATTTAAGCTTTAATTCCTCCACAAAACAGGTGGGTGCAATGCCTTACATATTATAAATACCTCAGGATTAAACCAGGAGTGTTTAGTGGTGCTTGGAATAGTTTTCAGTTTGTTTTTAAGTAATGTCTTTTTACACAAACAGGTAAGTTCAGGGTTCACTTTACAATGAAAAAATGTAGATTTATGAACAGAGAGAGTCCACAGCACCTGAGGCCTGTATTACGAAGCCGGATTTCTGCTTAGCGAGCTAACTTCAGGGTAAACTCTGGGTTTCCGGTCCTACGACGCTGGTTCTCTTCTTAACGGGCTAGATCTCCATGGTAACTTATGCTGAACGGCTAGCCTGGTCCGGAGCAGGTTAGGTTCCAGGATAAGAGATCAACTCAGTGAAAGCACTGCCTGCTGACCAATCAGAGCTCAGTGTGCGGCGGTTTAAAGCTATCAAGTCCTATTACAGGATAAAGGAAATACAGAAAAACTGCCGTTGCAGGAAAGACGGCCGGCAAAAATCAACTGACTGATCGTGAAAATTAATAGAATGTCACCGCCCATCTCCAGAGCAATCTGACTAATATATAACATTAGCGTTAAGAAAGCTTACTTAAATATCTGCCACAACATAAGTAACCGGATCAAAGTAACATGACGTACAGTCCACGGCACTGTGAGTGCAGACGTCGATGCGTCACATTATATTCATATCACATGATATCACATCATAATGTATCATATATTTCCTTATCTGAGTCAGCTGAGCCGTATCTGGCCATGCAACACTCACAGTGTCACATACTGTATGCAGAAGTATTATTTTAAGCAACACATTAAGTTGACGAAACACTAGAGTCAAAT
>NW_011359598.1:0-4753 GCF_000735185.1 Notothenia coriiceps
GCGTTTGTTTAATCATTTTAAGATTGGCTTTGATCAATGTTTGAAAAATGAATGTTTTCCCGTCAAGTTAGTATTTTATAAATCGCAAACATTTCGTAGAAACTGGCGTATTCCATTTTTTGAGCGTATATCCCTTTTTAAATGAGGCCCCTGGTGCGCACCAGAGAGCAGACAATAAGGTGTGAATGCACCCTTAAACAGTGATCACAGGACCTTCAGGGCCACACATGATATAAATATACATCAGTATACTTTGACTTTATTATTCATTCTATATACTGATATAGGGCTAAGTAAGAAATCAATCCTGCAAATCAACCCTTAGTTGTTCATAGGGCTTTACCCGAATATCCGAATATTCGTTCGTTTTAATTTTTCTTTTTTTTTGGCAGCCGTCATATTTTTGAATTTATTGAAAACAATATCAACATAAGAGCTTGTGCCTCTTCGGGGGGTGCTATCACTTAACCATAAACGTTATTGTTTACTTTCTCCATCTTTATATGTAGATCCGTTAATCTCCGTCACGTTGTTTCCATAGCAACAACAACTTCCTGTCAACAGCACTAACTCTCCTTCAAAATAAAAACACGTCCATACAAAATAGGAAGCCAAGCCAAATTACAATTAAGACATATACAACTGCAACGAAAGTAACAAAGACAATGCAATATCCTTTTCAATTTCAAAGAACACAAATTGGATTGTATACATTAACAAATAACTATAAAACAACAATATTGTAGATAGAATAACAAAATTAATGCCGTGAATAAACCGCAATACACGTGTTGAAGCGGTTCGCTGCTGATTACTACGCACTCCCCGTCCTGTCCCTCGGCGCGGGCCGAATATTCGCTGCTGATTACTACCTCATATCCGGAGCCCGAAAAATGGTATTCGGGACAGCCCTAGTTGTTCAATATATTTATTCAGACGATCTGAGTAGAAATACAGAAATTCTGCTCCCACCTAAGCCCAACGTTGCAATATTACAACATTTCCCTAAAAAATTACCAACACGTGAAACATGTGAAAACTCTTTCATTTCTGCTCCAGAGGTTCCCTACAACAACATCTGAATGGTCAAAAAAATCTATTCTAATGTGTTTCTATATTTGGGCTTTACAGGGTTAATGCACTGTCCCATCATGCGTTTTGTTATATCCACTGCACAAAGATGTGAAGCTCTTAACTCAGCACAGTAGTCTTCCCGGAGGTCTGGTAGATTATTTTGGATAGACCAAAGTAGAATAAAGTGTAAGAAAGGCAGAGCGTCGCTGGAAGCCATTCTACTGGAGTGGAACTTAAAGAGATCCCATTATCAGAAGCAACATTCAGCCACATTTCAAAGATCTCTCTGCTGCCCTCTCTTTCAATCAATACTTCGTTTTTACTGCCGTCCTGCGGTCAAAGAAGCTGATAAGTTTGCCGTGTTTTCCCCTTGGTGCGTGTGTGTGTGCTGGTACACCGGCCTGCCCATTTGATGTATAAGTATTTTGTTGAACTTCTAAAAGCGCAAGACCTTATCTATAATGTATGGCCAAGAGTAAGCCAGTAAAACTATGGCGGATTTTAAGGATTTGAACACAAAACTGCTTACAAGCCTCAGGTCGTTACCGAAAACAACATGTTGTGTTTTGGCTCAAGATTTTTCATATAAACAGGCACTGTAAAGATTAAAGTTGGTTCCTGGGAGACCAGGCAGGCCTCTAACTCTAGCTTTAAGATACGCTTTTTGATGTTTAGAAAATCGCACATCTCAAATGGTATTTGCGGTGATGCCGACATTAAATGCATGAAGCACTGATATTGAATCTGAGCTCAGTGTCTGCGAGGCAGCAGGCAGGTTCTTTTTTTCTTTTTCATAGGGCACATTCAGAGCTGTGGTTTTTTTTTTGTGGTGGTTTGCAGTTTTTATTGGAAGAAGCTCAGGTTATCCCTCATTTATAAAGAAATCACTCTTAAAAGTTTACAAGTAATTAATAAGGCTTTTATTCATTTCCATTTCATTAGCTGAAGTCAGCCCTCTAAAGACGGCCAATCCGAATTAACATAGACATCCTCGGACAGATGCCAGATGATCCGTCTCGGGCCCCCTCTTTCTCTCTCAGTCTCTCCCCCTCTCTCTCATTGTGAAAGAGCCAGTGCTATTCCAAGAGGAACCCAACGCTGTAAAGTCATTGATCGGCTGGCAGATTAATATCAATCGTTATTTCTCGCTTTTACAGTGGCTGCGGGGAGTCCGGGGAACTTTTAGTATGCCTTTCATTCTCCCACTGACTGATAAGTTGGGCGTTACAACCACGGCTGAGGATATAAGGTTAAAAAATACAAACACATTTATTATGAAGCAGCTGCAGATTTAGATAATGTAAGGTCAGACCAAGAGCAAGTATGAATAGATTAATACAAATGTGGTCATCTCTTCTTTTGGCATTGTACAGAGAGGGGATAAATGCATGCAGAAGTGTGATATGACTCAGCAGTTCTTTTATTATTTATTTTCATTTATTACTTTTTATTTTTAACCAACGGAAGGGAAGTTGATTTACAGGCTGTGAATGATGGCAAAAGTACTATGTAATACATACTTAATGTAAATAATGTGATACAGCTGAGCCAAGCAGTGTCTCCTCTGCAATGACTTGTAGTATTTTTCTGCTTTTCGCGCCAGTGGAGGCTGTGCCAAACTCCCATCAACTGGCACAATCTTTGAAAGTCATCCAGAAGAAAAAGGTGAGCATGCATGCGTGCTGTACATTCACACATATACTGCAGACACACACACTTTTGTCTACATGAGCAATTACACTAAACACTACCCAAAGGTTGGGTATAACCAGCATTTAAAACATTAAAACGTATCTCATAAATTCATAATTAATCAACTAACTTAAAAAGAACACTATTCAAATAAAACGAGCAAACAAGTCCAAAATGAAGGGAGCTATAGAAGCTAAATTAGCTTATTTAACATCCTCTCTCAGAGTATAACTTCTTCTACAAAAGACGAATTGCAACCAACAATTATTAGCAGGGCCGCCCCTCTCTACAGGCAGATCACGCAGACAGCGTGAGGCCTCACGTCGCGGAGGGGGCCTCATCTCGCGGAGGGGGCCTCATCTCGCGGAGGGGGCCTCATCTTGCGGAGGGGGCCTCATCTTGCGGAGGGGGACTCATCTTGCAGAAGGTGCTTCATTTTGCGGAGGGAGCCTCATCTAGCACCCCCCCGTTGACGCTCGCGACACAGAGGGCCTCATCATATAACTTTGCGTGGGGCCACAAGTTGACGATTAGACAGCGGTCCATGTTACAAACACAACTTTTTATTTAATTATGTGAACATGTTTAGGAACATTAAGGAAGGCAGCAAACAAGCTTGCTTACTGTTGGCAAAAAAGTGTGAATTTATAGCATTAGCAAGGAGTAACAAACTTAGCAAACTCATTAGCTTGGATAGATTTGTCTTCATCTTCAATATAACTTTGATAAAGTGTTTTGTGTAATTACTGGAATTATAAACAATGCGAAAAATGAAACTCCTAAGGGAGTAAACCAAAAAATTAAGGAAAGTAAAGTATCTTAGCTACAGCTAGGGCGCTAGCATATACAGGCTAGGAAGGCTTGTACAAAAATAATATGGTGCAAAATACGAAAGGAACGTGCAATTATTTACTTTTCTACTTTACTATGTCAGCATGTACACACACAACACTTATGAGAAACATGGAAAAGTGTGATTTATACATTTGCACAAATTCACGCAAACAATTGTTTGTTTACTATTTGACAGCATATTAAGTAATTGAACAATTCATGAAGTTTTCCATGTCCGAGTTTTTCTGTATGGAAGCAAGTCCAGTTTATCCGTCATTGTCAACACAAAAGTAACGGATGTTTATTTTGTCCCACTACAGCAACAGAGAAATTACATGTCTTAATCTGATTACTTTTTTACTATTACATTTTATTTTACAATTATAATGTTCATCATGTTATTGTAATTGAAAGTCAAATTATAGGTAAGAGTTTCGCCATTTGTACAAAATAGAATCTGGTATTGATAGAACACAGTTGTTGATCACGACCAAAACATGTTTTCCTTGCTGCATTGTTATCTTTTAAAATGACATTTATTTGAAAAGTGTTACCTCCATATTGGCTTTTCCCTGGTGCCAATGTCACAATGTCACAAAGTTTTGAAAACCAAATATTTCACAAAGATAGGCAGATTAATGTTGCTCTTCCTTGTACAACCCAGCTCTTTTCATTGCATTACTAGTTCAGGACACATGCATGTACGTGCATGACATGTTTTGCCCACTTAAAGATTTATAACCTGCAATCGTTTCCACATAAAACTGAGGAAGAGGAAGAGGTTTATATGTGTGTGTGTGTGTATGTGTATGTGTATGTGTATGTGTATGTGTATGTGTGTGTGTGTGTGTGTGTGTGTGTGTGTGTGTGTGTGTGTGTGTGTGTGTGTTTGCTCTATGCATGTGTGTCCACATTGCCAGTGGCTGATGTGAGCTGTATTTTATTAGGTTCATCGCCAGTGTGACCCTGGCCTGTCTGAAACAGGAATCACCTGACATAAGTAGAAATATGAGCTGCCTTCTTGACCAAACACAAATACACACACACACACACACACACACACACACACACACACACACACACACACACACACACACACACACACACACACACACACACACACACACACAGTCTAAGCTAAGCTTGGCAAAGA
>NW_011359599.1:0-3515 GCF_000735185.1 Notothenia coriiceps
TGGTTGTAGAAAAGCTCTTTAAATTCGTTAGCATAGCTAGCTAACCAGATGCTAATAACAACAGATCGCCACTGTGCTTACAACTAAAGACACAGCCTCGCAAACACTGCGGCATGTGTACGGCTCCTTATGGGTACTGCAATATTTGAAGAGCTGGAGCGGCGTTCCGGTGCTCTCCGTTACTCCTTTCAGACGAGACATAACCACGTTACGTTACGCTCGTGTTGTGTTCAATGAACCTGTCCTTGGCAAGGAAAAACAGGCACTCGCTTGTTTAATTATTTTGCGATCTAGATTTCTTCTTGTTTTTTGAATTGAGAAGTTGTCCGTCAGTCGGACGGACGGACCCCCCCCCCCAAAACGAAAACTCTTTGGTTCTCCACGAATTACACAAGTGACCCAAATCAGCGTTAAAAAAGCGGGAGGCGCCGAAAAGCGACTAATTTACATCACTGATTAACATCTCCGTCCTAGGAGGTGTGTTGCAGAAAGAAACATGGCGCTGCCTGCTTTACCAAGGTTTGATTTTCATACAGAATGATCCAAAGGAGGGTTAGACAATTCTCCATTATATATTTTTCACCCAGAACTTTAAAAAAAAACAAAACATCTATTCAATATCACACATGAACATCATACAGTCGACACCCAGACCTTATTTTCTTGACAACATTTTTGAGCACATCTATTTTACCTGTAGCTGCGCATATAGATCTTCCCATCCAGGGCTGTGAAGTGCAGGACGTGTTCCAACCCTGCCAGTCGTACAGCGGACACAGTGGGACCTCTGAAGAAGTCTGAGAGGTGGACATAACTGATATTAGCACAAAAAACCTTTTTTAAGAGATGCATTCTCTGAGTATTATAATTGTTTACCTATGAGCAGACTCTTCAGACGTTTGTGTTCGTTGTCTGTATCAAAGGCCTCGCCTGCAAACACTAGCATCGGTTTGGTCCCCTCAGGACATTTACTGTTCTGCAATAGAAACAGATACAGTGTGGAATCACCAGTTTACTCTCAAATATTTAAAAAAACTGCACAGAAAATAATGATTGCATTTGTTCTATGTGACTGCGACTGACATGTCATCTTTGTATCCTATACAAATCTACACCTCTGGAAAAAGATTCAGTATTTAGTCAATAATTGAGCGACACAGATAATAATAACAATATCACATACTTATAGCGTTCTAGAAACTCAAAGACGCTTTGACTGAGACTAAATCAACAACAAAAACAAAGAGAAATACAAAAAGAAACAAGCAAAAACAGAAAAGAGGGGAGGTGGTCAGAGTTTGAATACAGTGTTGAACAGGTGAGTTCTGAGTGATTTTTTGAATGCAGTGAGGGAGTAAGAGTCTCCGATGGGTTTGGGTAGTGAGTTCCATAGTATAATACATGGAATTTGCATAGTGCTTTTCCTAATGCTTAAAGACGCTTAAATGGTATTAAAAAAGCAATAATTTGTTCAGCAATCCCTCGGTGATATTGAGTGGCAATAGTCACCACACATTACATGATGCGCCCATTCACACTCATTGGAAAAGGGTGATTCTTAGCTTTTTCAATTATATATTGGTTATCATTTTCCAAATATAAGGCAAAATATGTTACATAAGATAATTCCATTACTGAGGCACCATTATGGGTAAAGGGTTTTCAAAAGCTTCATATTTTGAGGGCAAAGCACCCCTTGAAAGAGAGGACTGTTCTTATTGAGTTCAGATGAAAACCCACCGCACTAAAACGTGTTCTCTCATTATTTTAATGAGAGATTTCCAACTCTTAACACACTGGCGACACATTTATGTATAAAACATAGGTGACCTTTTATGAATATGGCATTGAGAGTTGCATATGACCAAAGCCCTAAAATAAGCAGTGCTCAATGTATATCAACCGTAGGTCACGACATAACAGGCTAAAAATTAAAGGTTAAACGGGGCATACACTTGCATTGACCCTGCATCCCAGTGTGACAGACAGAAAACACAGGTTACTGACAACGAGCTTACCTTGATCTCACTCAGAGCAACGTACTTCTCAACTCCAAGTTCAACCATATCCAGCAGGTGAAAGTCAAACATGCGACCTGCAAACAGTGACACATACATCATTCAGCATGCACTGCTTCAAAGATGAACATTCTGAAAGAAAGCGTGAATAGTTACATATTTTTTATAATAAGATTATGTTAACAGTAGGCTGGTACTTGTCAACATGGGCGTTTACTAGACCCCTTATAATCAGCATGTGATCATTTTTCAATATTAGAAATAAATACATTTAGACAAGTGACATGTGAAAGCAAAGATTTGTGTGAGTCACGTAGGAAGAGAGAGTTTACCAAATATAAGGTTGTTGGGTCGTTTCTTGTTGTGGGAGCCAAATAGAAACAGAGAACAGTCTGTCTTCTTAGAGAAAAATTCCTGATGGAGTTCAAATGATAATAATGATTAGTAAATACTGGAAAACATGAATGTTTTAATTGTAATAAAGCATTGGGAGAGTTCCCTCTTTTGTTTATACTTACCAGTGATGTTGAGTCCTCAAATGGTCGTGTTATGTTCTTCCTGAAAAGCAAATACAGATTTCATAGACGGCAGTTAGTTAACATGTTTCCTAACCCTCACCGGCCTGTGTGTCATCAAAGGTGCAGTCTGACCTGCCTGATATTCTTTCCACCGTTTTTATTCCTTAGCCATTGTGTGCATCGTTTAGAGGCTTTAATCGTCTTTGCCATAGAACATTATTGTATTGATTTAAACACTTTTATTTTCACTCAAGACAATTTAGTGTAAATATATTTCAAATTCAGCTTTGTTTTATGTTCGATTCAGCAGTGATTCTGCTGTATAATGTAGGGATATCACTACAGCAAATAGACACCGTTTTATAGTTTATCTTAAAAAAGGATGTTAGAAGACACCAGGAATCCTGCCAATTCAGAGAAGTGGTTAGGGCAGTGTCTGTCTCTCATTTTCGGTGGAATTAGTACCAGGAATATAGATTGTGGGCCCATACAAGTAAAGGAGAAATTATTTAATACAATTATAGTAAAATAACATTTAATAGTTCTTTAAATGCTCGTTGATCATGATAATTTAACTGGTAGATTACTTGAAAATAAAAATATAATGATATACTGTTATAGTGTTAATTTCCCTTACTTCTTGTACAGCACAGCATTGGGCTTCTTCAGAGAGTACTGCAGGAAGAAACATGGTGAATTTATAATCCTGCTAGTGAGGCAGCAGCTTTCATGGAAATGCGTGCAGCAATGGAAATCATCAGTATTCCTGTGATCATCTTTCACACCCTCTCATCAAAGACCCTGTCCAGGTGAACCTTCCTCTATAATCAAATGTCTTTACTTCACAGCAGTGGAGCAGTTCTTACTCACATAACAAATACAATAGGCGCTTTCACACCAAGTACCTTTCCCAAGAATAGTTCCCGGAACTTTTATTTCCTGGAACAATCTAGTAAATCGCGTTCACACTGGAATAAGT
>NW_011359600.1:0-3550 GCF_000735185.1 Notothenia coriiceps
TTCAACTCCACATACCAGTTGCATAGCCACCATAGGGCCAGGCCCACCCAGTTTACTCATTGGCCTACCGTGAGAAAGCTTCGGTGTCATTTTAAAAAAAAAGTTTAAAAAAAATAAGTGAAAAATATTACATATATAATAACAATAATAATAATAAGAAGAAGAATATAGTATAATTGTGGTTAAATAACATTGTCTGCTGCATTTATTTGGTCAATTTAAGTAACGTTATTATGTCAGGTGCGCGTGACCTGTGCCGCTGCGCGTTCGTCATCTGCAAGGTGCTTACACAGCAGTCAGTGATGGACATCAGAACATGGTTAAAACAACCAGTCCTTATCGCCAGCAGTAACACTGCATCTACTGCAGGTAATAACAGTTCAGATCATGGGGACATTACGTTACCCGCGGCCACTGTCGTGGACACTAACGCCCGATTCGCCGGCTTTGCCCGCCTCGCCCGCCTCGCCCACAGAGGCGGAGCAGCCGCAGCCGTCTTCGTTGCCCCAAACACCGCCACCCCTCAGCCCGCAAGTGCCAGAGGACCTCGGCAAAACAGAGCCTGCACAGGTATATTTAAAAAAGTACCCGGCTCGCCTGTACAGTGGGGTAAGGCGATCATTTTGCAACTCATGGTTTCAAAACAGAGATTGGCTGGAATATTCATGTAAAAAAGATCTTCTGCTATGCATGTAGACATTTCGGTTCAAGTACGTCAGAAGGCTTCACCACAAAAACTGGCGCCATGCTCTTATAGGCTACGTGATAAGGGACTGGGAAGGCATGAATCAAGCAAAGAGCACATAGATCCATAGATCTCTTAATGTTGCTCTCAAAGTGCACCAGATTGATGCTTTTAACTTCAATATTTAAACAAATATCTTCTTGGACCCCCCTGGAGGAGGTGAAGACCCCCCTACAGGGTGTTAGGTCCACTCAACACTTTAAAAATAGCACTTTACCACTGCACCGTCTCTAATCTCAGATGTACCCTGAGTCATTTTGTTCTGGAACCGGGCCTGCATCTATCACCAGGAGAAGCACACGTTTCTTCTCCTTCCTTATAGTAGAACTGCCAAATGCTGTTATGTAAGGGCAGAAGAAGGAGTGCATTTTACGAGAGTTTGGAGGCGCCTCTATCCGGCCGTCTGATCTTTTATCATCGGCGGCAGGTGAGACGTCCCGATCTGAGCGTGTCCAGTGGGACCCTGGCCTCTCTGTAAACACATAGTTTACACCGGGTGGTCAGACACTTTCTTGGCTCTGCTCCCCGCTCCGAGGGGCCCCAGCAGCCAGTGGAGGTCTCGCAGCAAAACACACAGCAGTGTGAAAATATAAAGGTGAATGAGAGCGATGCATCTGGAAAATGTACCTGTGAAAACTGTGCATAGCTGACCTCTGCAACACCAGCAGGAGATAGAGAGACAGGAAGGAGGGGGAATAAGGAAGAGGCATTTCCCGTTGCCCTGTTATTGAAATCAAATCAGAAAGGAAAAGGTACTTAGCCTCAAGCTGTGGATATAAATACACTCAGATCCACTCTGAACAAATATAAATCAGGTGTCCTGCAGTCAGTGATGAGTGGAAACCGCACTGGACTCCCAAAAATGATGTTTCCATACAACAAAACTGAACTGGCAAGTGCGCTTTGAGGAATTCAAAGTCAAACAAACTCGGGACTTTCACCCTGGAGCAGTGGAGCACGGTGATTGTGAAACCAGAAGACATCTGTGACTTAAAACAAGTGACCTTTATATTTTTGTTAGATAACAAGCCACATTTGTCAAGCCAAACCATGATGTTCTTCTTAACAAATCAGATTACCTTTGTTTGTTTGAACAAATCCCTTTATAAAACCATCACATGCTTGTACACTTGGTATCAAAGCTCAGTTCCTTTAGAAAATGAGCGCTGCTGTTCCACAAAGCAGGGAGCCTTGCAATGGAAAGAATGAAATAAGAATGAGACAAATTGAAGCAAAAGACTAGTTTAGGTCATTCTCCTCAATTTCCCACAATGCAATCCAGAAAGAAGTGATAATATTCAACAGGCTGAGTAAACTGAATGTAATCGGTGTTCCTTTAACTCTCCGCTTACAGCAACCAACTTGTGACACTATATATAGGATAGACTGACTTGCTAGCTTTTACAAGTTATATTATTATTATATTTTCATCAAAACTTTAAATATGTACAAAGTGTTCTTATAGTATTTCTTGTTGCTCTCATCCCAAATCCATGTCCTTTTTTTTCAGCGTTGCATCCCAGTGGCTGCAAGTTATCCATAGCAGAGCGTTGAAAAGTTGTGACAGCTCAGCATCATGCATGAAGCAAAGCCTCTGTAAACTCCTGCACACAAGAAAATACAGTACAGGGTTATTTTCTTTATTTTCCTCATCTCTTTCACGGTCCAACGGTTTTGGACACCATCCAATTTCTTTTTTTCTGTTTCTCCTAAGCCGAATTATGTAAACAAAACATCATGTTTCATTTGACTCTACAATAAGAGCCATTATCTTTCCCAAGGTGTGACTCACAGAGTATCAGCGTGTCTACGGAGCATCAGGGCGTAGCGAGTTGTATCTAGTTTTCAAAGTCAGACTGCCAATCGATCACCATAAGCCTAAAGCTGTGGTTGTGGGCCACAGCCTGCACTGTAGACGAGTACAAAAAACAAGTGCAGTAACATCTAAAAAGGACAAGGGCGTCCTGCGGCCCCAGAGGGTTCCCACCAAAGGGCTGACTCCACACACTTGTCACACATCATCCGTCAAACCCACAGGCTTGGCAAAGCACACACAACTCACACACATATAGGATCGTACTGTACGTGCACACACACACAGAAGCAGCTTGTAAGAAACCTTAATAGGGGTGTTTGAGCTGCGAGGAGGCATGAGCTTTAAATGCAAGAGGGTATGATAGCCAATCCCTTCTATGGGTCAACAAATAATAGAGAAAGCGCCACAGGGAAGCTGCAGATGAGAGGAGGCGGTTCATTGTTTTATCTCAAGCAGAGCACATGTGAAGGTTGACCTTTTGAGCAATGACATTTGAGAAATTGAGAAAAAAAAAACACTTTACTAGAATATGAGACAGGCGTACCGGCGCATCTGAAGACACGTGTTACCGTTTACTGAGCTGTGTACTCAGGTCTGTGGCCAGGCTTTGGTGGACCAATGAGAAGCTGTGAAGGGTTGTTTTATTTGAGTAAGTTATCTGTAGTTGTTGTAAAGACAGGAAGAGGAAAGGAAAGACATATTGAGAAAGGGAGGAATTAAAGGAAATCCTGAAAGAGCAAAGGAAAGAAGGAAGGAGACAGAAATAGGAAAGGAAAGAAGGAAAGAAAGAAAGAGCAAGGGAGGAGGGAAGGAAATCCTCAAAGAACATAGGACAAAAGGAAGAAGACAGAAAGAGGAAAGGAAAGAAGGAAAGGAAAGATCGAAAGAGAAACTGAGGAGGGAAGGAAATCCTCAAAGAACATAGGACAAAATGAAGAAGGCAGAAAGAGGAAAGGAAAGAAGGAAAGGAAAGAAAGAAAGAGAAAGGG
>NW_011359601.1:0-601 GCF_000735185.1 Notothenia coriiceps
ATATGGTATTTACAGGACTACATGTACATACCTAGAGACATTGACAAGTACCAACAGTATATTTATATCTCGCCCTGTCAATAAGCCTCACCTTCTTGGCAAAAACTGTATTGTTTTTGAAGAGGTGGAGAGACAATGCACAGTTTGACCCACTGCTGTCACCCATGGCCAAAGCATATCTCTCTGTCCCAGCAACATCAGTACCAAGCAAGAGAGTTTTTTCCACAGCAGGGGATATTGTAAACGCCCAAACATCCCAGCTTCTACCTGGAAATGTGGACATGCTCATATTCCTAAAAGATAACCTTGATGATGCCGAGTGAGTGAGTTAGAGTTGAGTTACTTGAAAAACTAAAGTGAAACTTGATGTATTCTATTGCAGGGTCTGATTATTATATTGTTGACACTTTAAAATACTATTATCCTACTAAAATCATGTACAAATCAGATTTATAATTTAATGAAGAAAAAAAATTAAAGTAACAAAAAAATAAATACAAATAATTCACACTTTATTTTTCAATAATCGCGATAAATATCGTACCGTGGATTTGTTATCGCAATATTATCGTACCGTGAGTTTTTTGGTATTGTTTACATC
>NW_011359601.1:646-5430 GCF_000735185.1 Notothenia coriiceps
TAGGTTGCACGTAACGCCGAATTTTGTAAGTTGGTGCTCGACTCCTGGAACGGA
The DNA here is from genome assembly GCF_000735185.1 of Notothenia coriiceps. Classification (NCBI taxonomy): domain Eukaryota; kingdom Metazoa; phylum Chordata; class Actinopteri; order Perciformes; family Nototheniidae; genus Notothenia; species Notothenia coriiceps. The sequence continues at coordinate 701 of NW_011359601.1, forward strand.
TGCTGCAAAGCCATAACGAATACTGCCCTAACATAAAACAAATAGTGTGTCAGGAGGTAAATTTAAACATAATGTATTTATATAAAGCACCGGAAGATTTACAAAAATTTTATTGATGCAAAAGAGCTAACTCTCAATACATTTAATTGTACTTCGGTTCAACAACGGACCGTTGCCGTAGCGTTTGCAAGTGCAGGCAATTAAGGTGTGCGTTGGTACCTAATTGAGCTACTTAATGGTATACATCAAGAAACAAAGACGATTTCTCAACAGACTGATCGACCCCGGTTGTCTGTTTTAGCCGCTTAGCTCACACTGATAATGTTTTTTAGTAATAATATAATGTATAATGTTATTGTGCCTGGCAGCATCCTGTCGTAAAACGAACGTAAAGGCCATAAAATGGGTGACCAAACCGTACAATTACCAAGGGTTAAATTACCGGAAAGATGACTAGGTATTAAGGTAACAACTCCACATGATTTTATCAAATATGATGTCGTATACAGGTGGCTGGTTTTAGGGTGTCATCACCACACACATAGTTTCCGAGTAATCAGAAGCAAGGAGACACCGGTTTCTCGCAGGTAGTTACAGGGTACTTTTGATAATTTTTGTGTGGTTACTCGGTGAGACGACTTGACCCAGCTGTGTCTGCTCCTTCAACTCTGTCAAACTTTCTTCAGACTGATTCTTACGCATCCCATAAACTAAGTACAAAGACATCGTACCCTAGTATATGTTATACTCACTCTCCTACTAACTGTCCCGAGTGGTCCTGCAGCCCACCCTAGCTCGCGAAGAAAGGTAATACAGGTCCAACAAAAAAACAAGAACAACACCCTCCCGCCCCCCCGCCCGGCGGAACCGGTACAGGTGCAATGCTGAGGCGCGTCTTGCTTGCTCTCGGAGACTTGACCTACTTCTATTTTTTTCGATCAGTACTTTGTGTCTCGGGTGGAGACTTTGAGGATGTACGTGACGTAAGACCTTCAACTCAAAGGGTAACTAGGAGTCCAAATAGTAAACCAAAATTGTCTAACAAATGGATTTGCAGGCCCGCCGGTACAACGAGGACAGAAGGGCACGTTCCTGAACAAAGACGCCGCGAGCGTCCCAACGAGAGACTCGAGAATAGGTTGAAGATGTTGTGTGTGTGTGGTGTGTGTGTGTGTGTGTGGTGTGATGTGTGTGTGGTGTTGTTGTGTGTTGTGTGTGTGGTGTGTGTGTTGTGTGTGTGTGTGTGTGTGTGTGTGTGTGTGTGTTAATTATATACACACTGACGTAGTATAGTGTGATCAAATGGAAGTTTCTCTCTTTATTTTATTTTTGATTAATTTATCAACTACTAAACAGGAACTTGCAGTTGAGTGGTGCCGTTGGTAGAGGCGACGCAGAATGGTGCGTCGAGCGTACCCTGTCGCTTACTAGATGACGTGGGACTTTGTTGTTTTTGTTGTTTGTTTTGTGTGAATTGGTAAACAGAAGGTTCGACTTTAGTTCTATTTTAGACTCTTTACAATTTTTTTACCCAGTTTGGCACACGATCAACAAGAAGAGTTACTTCATAATAAAAGAAACTACTTCTGAAGTTTTCCAACATGGTCAAAGCGGTTTCATTAATATATACCATGCGTCCTAACAGTTCTGAAAGCAATATTAGTCTTGTGTACAACTAATAGGGATGTAACGATACCAAAAACTACACGGTACGATAATATCACGATAAAAAGTCCACGGTACGATATTTATCGCGATATTGAAAAATAAAGGGAAAAAAATGAGAATCTTTTTTATTTTTTTACTTGAATTTATTTTCTTTTTATAATAAATCTGATTTGTACAGCATTTTAGTAGGATAGTAGTATTTTAAAGTGTCAACAATATAATAATCAGACCCTGCAATAGAATAAATCAAGTTTCACTTTAGTTTTTCAAGCAACTCAACTCTAACTCACTCACTCAGCATCATCAAGGTTATCTTTTAGGAATATGAGCATGTCCACATTTCCAGGTAGAAGCTGGGATGTTTGGGCGTTTACAATATCCCCTGCTGTGGAAAAAACTCTCTTGCTTGGTACTGATGTTGCTGGGACAGAGAGATATGCTTTGGCCATGGGTGACAGCAGTGGGTCAAACTGTGCATTGTCTCTCCACCACTTCAAAAACAATACAGTTTTTGCCAAGAAGGTGAGGCTTATTGACAGGGCGAGATATAAATATACTGTTGGTACTTGTCAATGTCTCTAGGTATGTACATGTAGCCCTGTGAATACCATGTCCTTTTGTTATCTGTTGTTTTATGCTCATGTTGTAACCTACTTGTTGCCATGTTGGACAGGTCTCCCTTGAAAAACAGATTGATTATCTCAATGGGACCATCTGGTTGAATAAAGGTTTAAAAACATTTTTTAATTTTCTTTTAAAAAATCGCAGTATATTTTGTCAGTCTCACGACGGTATCGAGACATTTATTTACCGCGATATTGCGATATTCGGTATATCGTTACATCCCTATTGCATAATCATCAGTCATCTTCTTCTGTTTGTTGCAGTAGATTTGAGAAAGTGGGCTTGCGGTCCAACGGGACGTATATCGGTATTTCAGAATGAACGCAGTCCCAAAACAATTTGCTGAAAGGAGCTCAAAGTTGCATCGAGCTGCACATTTGGTTGGTGATCAATGACTTGCTCCAAATTAGGGTTAGGGTTAAATGTCATCTGTGGTTATATTAAAATCCATTAATATCACATAAAGCAAAGCCTAGTTATGATCAACCTAATCCAACCTTAATGAATTAGAGGGTTAATAACACACACCTCCATTTGCATGTTAATGTACTTCCTCCACATCATTTGTATCTTGTACACTGCGGACGTATATCTGCTTAATCAGACTGTTTGATATAATAAGTGTTGACACACGGCCCAGTCTGCCCTTGGCTGGTGTTTTAATTGTAATTATCTCTAACTGCATTTCCCCCGTGGTCAAAGTCACACCTGGAGCCTCACAGATAAAGTGAAGGTGTTATTCTGTTAATCTCAACCGAAACTAATGAGTGATAAATGATTATTAAAAATATCTGTTTGACTTCTACGGCTCTGTGTCGCTGTGTCCTTGGCAGATAGATGGTAACCGCTGATGATTGATTACGATAATTATAGATCTACATTGTACCATTGAAGGAGTATCTGAAGGACCCCCGTCAGCGACCCTAATGATGCGACAGAGAAACTTCCTATGAAGCAGTTTTCACTCTCACCTCCTGCTGAGACTCTCACTGCGGGGGAGGAAATACAACTCATAGATTAACAGCGGAAACACAATCATCTTAATGTGAAGAAACGTATTCTTAATCACCATCACATTAAGTTGACCTGTTTTGTTTTAGATATGACATTGGTTTTCATTTATTTCGGAAGAAACCATTTCATTAAAGGCCCAGTGAAGTGTGCACCTGTGCATGATCTGTTATGCTAATACGTATAGTAATGACCAAAATTGTCCATTGGAACCCATATCAAAAGATGTTGGAATAGCAACGAATTTGACGAGTTTTGAATTTGCCGGGGAAATCTGCAGTCGACCTTCGCCTTCGTGGGCGTGGCTTGCGATCTACTGCGTGACGTCACGAGATGGACGCCGACGCACTGTTTACATTCACCACCGTTCATTTTTTCTCTTTTTCAAAGTCGAATTTCTCAACGTTTTTGAGCTAGTATTTTCCTGGAAAGTGTGTCGGAGTCGACTGGAAGTGATTGCCAATCGAGAAAACCTGACAATGGAGTGAAGAAAGAGGGAGGAAAAACACAGGGGAAACGATGCATTGCCGCTGGCTGTAGTAATGTCAAGTCTGCCGAAGTGGCGATGTGTCTGTTCCCAAAAGATGAAGGTGAGCCTGGCTGGTGTCATTGTTTCGTAGATTCGTTGATTGATCATGATAAATAAAGGCCACTGGTCGATTCGAGAGAGAGACTCTCTCTCGAATCGACCAGTGGCCTTTATTTATCATGATCAATCAACGAATCTACGAAACAATGACACCAGCCAGGCTCACCTTCATCTTTTGGGAACNTGGCAGCAAGTAGGTTACAACATGAACATGAAACAACAGATGACACAAAAGGACATGGTATCTACAGGGCTACATGTACATACCTAGAGACATTGACAAGTACCAACAGTATATTTATATCTCGCCCTGTCAATAAGCCTCACCTTCTTGGCAAAGACTGTATTGTGTTTGAAGTGGTGGAGAGACAATGCACAGTTTGACCCACTGCTGCCTGTCACCCATGGCCAAAGCATATCTCTCTGTCCCAGCAACATCAGTACCAAGCGAGAGAGTTCTTTCCACAGCAGGGGATATTGTAAACGCCCAAACATCCCAGCTTCTACCTGGAAATGTGGACGTGTTCATATTCCTAAAAGATAACCTTGATGATGCTGAGTGAGTGAGTTAGAGTTGAGTTACTTGAAAAACTAAAGTGAAACTTGATTTATTCTATTGCAGGGTCTGATTATTATATTGGTGACACTTTAAAATACTACTATCCTACTAAAATGCTGTACGAATCAGATTTATTATTTAATAAAGAAAAATAAATTCAAGTAAAAAAATAAAAAAGATTCACATTTTTTTCCCTTTATTTTTCAATATCGCGATAAATATCGTACCGTGGATTTTTTATCGCGATATTATCGTACCGTGAGTTTTTGGCATCGTTAC
>NW_011359601.1:5470-6050 GCF_000735185.1 Notothenia coriiceps
ATAGAAAAAATCAAGTTTCACTTTAGTTTTTCAAGTAACTCAACTCTAACTCACTCACTCAGCATCATCAAGGTTATCTTTTAGGAATATGAGCATGTCCACATGTCCAGGTAGAAGCTGGGATGTTTGGGCGTTTACAATATCCCATGCTGTGGAAAAAACTCTCTTGCTTGGTACTGATGTTGCTGGGACAGAGAGATATGCTTTGGCCATGGGTGACAGCAGTGGGTCAAACTGTGCATTGTCTCTCCACCACTTCAAACACAATACAGTCTTTGCCAAGAAGGTGAGGCTTATTGACAGGGAGAGATATAAATATACTGTTGGTACTTGTGAATGTCTCTAGGTGTGTACATGTAGCCCTGTGAATACCATGTCCTTTTGTGTTATCTGTTGTTTTATGCTCATGTTGTAACCTACTTGTTGCCATGTTGGACAGGTCTCCCTTGAAAAAGAGATTGATTATCTCAATGGGACCATCTGGTTGAATAAAGGTTTAAAAACATTTTATAATTTTCTTTTTAAAAATCGCAGTATATTTTGTCAGTCTCACGACGGTGTTGAGACATTTATTTACCGC
>NW_011359601.1:6095-8753 GCF_000735185.1 Notothenia coriiceps
AGAGAGAAGTGGGCCTTTTATTTTATCATGATCAAGTCAACGCAATCTACGAAACACAACCTGACACCAGCCAGCGCTCAGCCATTCGCATCTTTTGGGAAGCAGAAACATCGCCAGCTTCGGGCAGACCTTGACATTACTTACAGCCAGCGGCAATGGCATCGTTTCCCCTGTGTTTTTTCATCCCTCTTTCTTCACTGTCAGCCTCCATTGTCAGGTTTTTCTTCTCTCGATTGGCAATCCTTCCAGTCGACTTCCGACACACTTTCCGGAAAATACTAGCTCAAAAACGTTGAGAAATTCGACTTTGAAAAGAGAAAAAATGGAACGGTGGTGAATGTAAACCAGGTGCGTTGCGCGTCCATCTCCAGTGACGTCACGCAGTAGATGCAGGGCAAGCTCACGCCTACGAAGGCGAAGGTCGACTGCAGATTTGCCGCGGCAAATTCAAAAACTCGTCAATTCGTTGGCTACGCACCCACATCTTTTGATATGGGTTCCAATGGAAAATTTTGGTCATTACTATACGTATTAGCATACAAGGCAGATCATCGCACAGGTGACGCACTTCACACGGGCTTTAAGTCATAATTGTCTTGTGATTAGGCCATCTTGAGCAAGCTTTAGCACAAAATGGTTTGCATTCAAAGAAAAAGAAAAAACTAACAGGATAAATTCCCACATCACCGTTATTTCACATGGTTCAGCCCCGGCTCGTCCCTGTTGGTAAGTGATGTTATACTATATTATACGATATAGGGCTACGGCTATAAATGTTGTGTAGTTACTTCTAGTCTTTTATTTTCACAATGTATGGTTACTTCGTAGCTACCCACCGAAGCTACGCTGCACCGGTAGCAGTTACCGCCTGGGCAGACTAATGAAGCTAACGTAGCTCCATGAACGCATGCAGCACATTTCCGCTCTGGGAGCAGTAAACGACAGATCTAACAAAAACTGTCTCTCAACTTTACAGAAGTAAACCGTGTTAAATTAGCTCGCATAATTATGAATCTGAGGAAAGTAGCATTTCAATTGTGTAATATTGTCATTACTTGTCTCCTTTTTCCACATTACATTTCCATGTATTCAGCGAAAAGAGTTAAATGTTTTTATGAAATTTGGCCAAAACATATTATCAAATAGCTTTAAATGTATTAACTACCACAGTGGCAAGGTGAAGAGGGAGAGAGAGGGTTTTCATAATGATACCACACAGTCTGTCGACGCGTACGCCTACTCCTTTTTGGTAGGGATCGCACTTGACTTTCAGGCACACTCTGCTTCTTCCAATGACAGTGTTTACACGTTAGTTGTCTGCTCCATCCTGATACAGGGTCTTGGCCTGGAAGCATGGCGCGCGCTCATTTCTTTAACAAAGCGGTCCTCATTTTCATTGGACCTGATTCCTGATCCGGTGTCTGAAAAGTCAAGTGCATCGCGCCCTACCAAAAAGGAGTCAAAGGCCGTACGGTCAGGCAACTGTGTGATCATTATGAAAACATTCGTTTTTAATTGCAGCTGTGTATGCTAATACATTAAAAGCTATTTTGATAAGTATTACTTTGGCGCAACTTTTCCCATTTTCAATTAAAAAACTATTTTAACCTCGTTTCCTAATAACATGGACATGTAATGTGCGAAAAGGTAGACAATAATAGAATATTAACAATTGAAATGTTACTTTTCCTAAAATTCATAAATTATGGCAGTAATTCCGCTCACCGTTTAGCTCTGAAAGGTTAGAGAGCATTTTTAGATAGTCCTTTTACTGTCCGCAGAGGGGAAATGTGTGCATGCTTCATTGGAGGGCTACAGTAGCTTCCATTAGCTTGGCAAGTAACTATAGTACTAGCAGTAGCTTCGGTAGCTCAGTAACGCATACATTCGTGAAAATAAAAGACTAAATACACTAACCACAAGCATTTATAGCGCTAGGCCTAGTAGCTAATGAATATACGGTATCACATCCACTTACCAACGCACGCCGGACGAGCCCTGAACATTAAAATCAAACTTAAATTTATCTGTTTAGTTTTTCTTTTTCTGAGCCAACCATTTTGTAAAGCTTGTCAATATGGCTACAGTCGACAAGAAACAATATGACTTAAGCTGTGAAGTGTGCACCTGTGCATGATCTGTTATGCTAATACGTATAGTAATGACCAAAATTGTCCATTGGAACCCATATCAAAAGATGTTGGAATAGCAACGAATTTGACGAGTTTTGAATTTGCCGGGGAAATCTGCAGTCGACCTTCGCCTTCGTGGGCGTGGCTTGCGATCTACTGCGTGACGTCACGAGATGGACGCCGACGCACTGTTTACATTCACCACCGTTCATTTTTTCTCTTTTTCAAAGTCGAATTTCTCAACGTTTTTGAGCTAGTATTTTCCTGGAAAGTGTGTCGGAGTCGACTGGAAGTGATTGCCAATCGAGAAAACCTGACAATGGAGGCGACAGTGAAGAAAGAGGGATGAAAAACACAGGGGAAACGATGCATTGCCGATGGCTGTAGTAATGTCAAGTCTGCCGAAGTGGCGATGTTTCTGTTCCCAAAAGATGAAGGTGAGCCTGGCTGGTGTCATTGTTTCGTAGATTCGTTGATTGATCATGATAAATAAAGGCCACTGGTCGATTCGAGAGAGAGAGAAAGA
>NW_011359602.1:0-1149 GCF_000735185.1 Notothenia coriiceps
TGCGCTACAGCTGCTGAGTGACTCTAAATTCTGCGGATGTATATTTCATGATAATTTTGAAAAACTGTCTAAAAACAACTTTTGCTGATGACACTGATCAACTGGACATTGTAGATGCCAATTTTAAAATAGCCAAATAGCAAATAAAATGGTTCTATACATGAGTTTTAAACATTTAACTGTATATTTTCAGGTGTGTAGTCTTGAAATTCTTCCAGTTCACTGAATTATTTGACTATTGTTTGTTGTATGACTGGCTTGCTTGCTGTCTGTTGATATTTGACTGCAGCAGAGGGCAGCAACAATCCAATAATGTTATGAACTTTAACATGTTCACCAGCAGTGGGCAGCACAGCAGCACAGTGTGAGGGGCTGGGAACTATACTATTAGTATAAATTGTATAATGGCATAATGGGTATTTTTCAAAGCCATTACAATTTGTTACCTATACCACCACCAATCTTCTATTCCAGTAAAATATGACACAAAGCCAGCGTTTACAATACCCAGACCCTAAAAATAAAGCAGCCTAATATAATTCTGCTATCGTTCATTTTATTTCCTGACTTCCTGTCTAAATGTATTTTATTGAAAAAATACTTTAATGTTTAAATATATATGTTTGAACAATTAAAGAACCAATGCAATAAGTCAAATATATGCCATATTATCTTATTTAACAGAGTAATGTCAAATACAATTAACACTACTTTGTACAAATATGAGCTACTGTAAGTGCAAACATAATCCAGATATGTGTTTTTTATCAGATATTTGAAATATAGGATGTGTTTGAAAGTCAACTTTATGTGCGTGTTTACAGTATGTGTGCATGTGTGTGCATACGAGGCTGGTCACGAAGGTCATAAAGAGGAAGTCCTTGCGGTCAGTAGAAAGGAACACATGGTTTGCTTCATGTCGTAGTCCTTCTCCTTCATTTCCCTCTCCTTCAACCATCTATTCTTGCCTTTGACCATGGTGGAAAACTCATGCAGTGTGTCCAGTGTTCCTTTATTTGTGTGGGTGAGCTGGTGTAGTATATGCACGTGAGTGAAATGCAGAAATGAAGGTTGGTTGGTTCTTTTATATTTACCTTTACCAAAACTTGCTGTATACGTAGGCCTCCTGCTCATAGGATGACCTTCAAG
>NW_011359603.1:0-2001 GCF_000735185.1 Notothenia coriiceps
CGTAGAATAAAAATCTCTTGGCCTTGTGTTAACCACAGACCTTATTGCAGGCTAATAACCAAAAACACACTCAGAAAACCATAGATTTCCAGCCTCTGGGTCCTTGTTTCTCTCAGGCTCCTCACGTGGCTGCAGACCTGGTTTTGCTGCAGGAAGCCTACCTGTTGTTCCACAGCTTCCTGACCTGGCCGGAGCCCTGCAGCTCGGCCAGCAAACGGCTGCTGAACGTCCTGCAGCAGGAGCTCAGAGCACCAGGTGACTGTGCTGCAATAAAATAAACCTGATGTCCGTCCTGTGTGTTCATTCAAGGATTGGGGATCAAGTATGGGGTCTATGGTAATGATTTAAATGAATAGTATGTACAGAAGCCCTGAGATGTAAGTGAGAAAAACAGGTTATTAATGTCAGGATAAGTAGGAATATAAATGTATGGATGAGGTAAGTTCAAATGACTCCATGCACTCAACACAGAACACATTAGCACTTCAGCAACTGTGGCCAGAATGAAAATCACAACAAACAAAACTAAAAGTGATGTAAAAAAAGCTGCTTTGTTTTGAGTCTGTCTCTTTTTAAAGACAACTTTAAGGACATTTCTAAATTATAGATGTGAGTCCTAAATTGGTGGTTCGAGGTTCATCTGAAAGAGCTATGTAAGAGAAATCATGTATCAGTGTGACCACAGGGGGGCACTGTTTACCCTCTGAGATACAATATACTGATTGGTCTTCCTCTTTTTGTTTCAGGTATTTCATTTCAAAGGCTGGTTCAGTCAGAGCAGGGCATTTCCCCTGAGATTCACCACTACAAAACCATGTAAGTCCTCTCACACCGAAAGACATTAAAAGCTATTCAAAATGGCTACATTTATTGTATTAGCAGCACTTAATCAAGGCTCTTAACTTCACTTGAGATCTGCTTAAAAGTATTTTCAAATCATTGCTGTTGAGAAATCTCACTGGTCCCCGGCTTGATCTTGAATCTCAGGATCCATGTATCTATGATCCTCTCAAGAATGGAAGTAGTCATCACATACAGAGCATCAACTAGTTCCTGAACAGTGTCCTTCACATGCTGATATCCAAGAGAGTGAGTTCCACAGTCACAAGATGGAGGAATAGAAAGCAGTATTCAATGTTTACTTCAGATTAGCTCCACGTCAGAAATGATCATGCTTGTCATATGTCTCTCTCCATAGAGGCTGAATCATCATGTTAATCACATAGCTATCATATGCCTCAAACAGTCCTGATGCTCTTCTAGGTAATCACACATCCTGTCATGTCTCACAGCTCCAGTTGGGATACCTTTGATAGCATGTGACTCTCATATTGGAAGAGTACATTCCCAACAATTGCTCTTGACTAGTGTGTGTCATATGTTATCAGGACGGTGCTGTTGGTGGGTCCGGTGGAGGACGTCCCTCCGGAGGTCCGATCCGTCTCAGATCAGCTGATCAGCAGCCAGGACTCCTGCAGAGACGTCTCTGTTCTCCTCATCCTCCACGCCTTCCAGGCTGCTCTGGGATCCAATCAGAAGCTGCAGACGCTCCGCTGCGCCCTGCAGGTGACCCACCTCCTCACACCTGTTCTGGCTTCTTTAGTCAAAGTCAACTTTATTGTCAATCTTTCAGTTTGTGAGTACAGACAGAGAGATCGAAATACCGTTTCCCACAATCCCGAATACAAAAATAAATATATATAAAAATATGTAGAAAAATATGTATATACCTATATATACACAATCAACGGACACATTATACATATGCACACATTAAGACCTAAATACAAGTTGGCATCACTCCTGGTCAACTTATACTTTGTTAAATTTTGTCAGAAATATTATGTACTTCTACTTTTACTCAAGTACAAGATCTGAGTACTTCTACTCAAGTACAAGATCTGAGTACTTCTACTTTTACTCAAGTACAAGATCTGAGTACTTCTACTTTTACTCAAGAACAAGATCTGAGTACTTCTACTTTTACTCAAGTACAAGATC
>NW_011359604.1:0-1471 GCF_000735185.1 Notothenia coriiceps
TCGCTCTCTCTCTCTCTCTCTCTCTCTCTCTCTCTCTCTCTCTCTCTGCTCGGGCCGTGTTGCTGCAGCTGACGTGACGTCATCGCCGGACAATATACCGGTACAATTAGAAAATAAAAGGCATGACAAATATGAAATACTTCAATAAGAAATACAGGATGAAGATTTAAAAAACATAATAAATGACAGGATTATTATGTTAAAAAATACATGAAGAATATGAACAAAACAAATACAGGATAATACATTTTTGAATTAAAATGTATTTTTCAAATGATGGATTCCGTGTCTTACATCGCTCTCACTATTGTTTTACGTTCAGTGTCCGTAACAAAATAGCTTAAGTACGATTATAGACTATTGTGATGTTGTTTACCAAAATGCATATCGGTCAGATCTTGCTCACTTAACACATCCCATCATAGAATAAGCAGGTTTGCTCTTGGTTGCCCTTTCCGTACACATCACTGCACAATGTAACACACTTAAATGGCCTTCATTAAATCTAAGAAGACCCATTCCTTAGCTTCAATTTATATTCATTTAATTATCCCCCTTTCTTAGTGTTTTGTTCCTTATACTCATCAAATGATCAACTTAGACTCAGTCCAGATTTATGTCTCTGTCCCCGATGCAAAAAACATTGATTGGCTAAAGAGCGTTGATGTTTAGAGCCCCGACAGACTGGAATACTTCACCTGCTGCTGTCAGATCCCGCTCATCCTTTATTTCATCCCGGCTTGATTACTGTAATGCTCTGTTTCACTTACTGACTTATCATTGGGTGTTTAAGCTTTATCATCTCACTGTCGGCTGATATTGTTAACCTGTTGAGCCCTGAGCCTGTTTTTCAGGTCTCAGGCTCGAAAATGACATTCCCAGAACAAATGACCATATCTTCCCTTCTAAAAGGGTTCAATTAATAATCTTTTTTCTGAAAGTAATGATAAACCTGTGAGTTGGATGCAGAGGAGTCGGAATCAATATAGATGTTTTTTATTTTAAAGAAAATTCAGATTGAACATAGTAAAAAACTGTAAATTATAGTGTCCGTCCAAAACATATTTTGTACTTATAGTGAAAACTACCCTTGAATGATTGGTAAGGTAGACTAAAAGCTTTAGGAATCCAAAGTACAACATATAATAAGTACCCTGTATCAAGATTGATGCAAAACAAGTGATATTTGACCTTTTTAGACAGATTTAGCAAAAACAAACCTCTTCTGGGGCCATTTGGGTGGATTTTTCATATCTCTGGCCCCCCTTGCTGACTTTTGACATGTGACATCTCTTTCTAACCGTCAGAGCCAATGGAATCGAGGGGAACTCCCACATACTCCTTATTTGGTAATGTGTGTGTGTTAGACTGCCGCATAGCCAAGAACAGAAGCTGCGATAACTCTGGTGGTTACCATTAGCAGCTAACTTTTACTCTCCGATTTTTACATAATAATGGATTATAAATAAAA
>NW_011359605.1:0-1624 GCF_000735185.1 Notothenia coriiceps
GAGTTCATCTCATGAAAAATGGGAGCAAAAACAAAAGTGTTGCGTTTATATCTTTGTTCAGTGTAGTTAAGAAACCTCAAGCCATATATGGACCTGTCCTCCATACCGTTTGTAAACACTAAGTCTTAATTTGCTAAATCTAGTTTGGCATTTTGCCCCTTTACTTCTACCAGTGGTGCACCTTTTTTGAAATATGTTTACCCTTGAAAACCTTTAAAGACAGTATAGTATTCAACTTGGAGTTCTTCCCATAACTGGGTCACATGAAGGAATTCAAAATGGCCTTTTTTCCGCTTGTTCTGTCTGAAGAGACATGCCATGGGCAAATAGTCCTACTTGTCATGAATGTTCAATAACAGCTACTCCTCAAATCCTTGTATCGTCCTCACTTGATGGTGATACTGGACTTTCTTTCAATTTCCACAAAGTGATCTCCATAGATGAAGGTCAGAGCATCCCTTGAGGTTTTCTGGCTGGCTTAGAGAGGCATGCACTAAGATTGATACCAGCATTTCTGAGCACTGAGAGGCTCTTGCACCGTGAGTAAAGCGACGAGAGGCAGGAGGAATTTGGAGTATCTTGGATGGCACTGTTGAGAAAATTACCATCATGTGCAAGGGGCCAATTTTCGGTCGGCTTTCAAAGATTCATGTAGGAAAATGAGGAGGGAGAAACAGAAATATGCCGCCTTTTGAAAGTGGAGTCCTCATCCTCTGCTGCAGGTTTGTAAAGTGTGGAAAGCACTCAAGTCAATATTTCTCCAAACAGTTTTGCCCTTGCTTTGAATAAAAAGCCAGCCGCTAAAGAATGCCAGCTTTCTCCTCAGCGGATGAGACGATTATTTGTTTTAACAGTGACACTGAGAAGGATTTTGCTCTCTCGATGCCTGCTGGTAAAATGTAAAGGGGAATTTTGTGTTTTGTTCGGCAGGAGTATGGCATATGGCACTATTTATGTTGATGTTTTTATCTTTTTCGTGCTATGATATTTGTATTTTGTCTTTGCTTTTGTTTGCTTAGAGGTATTTTTTTGTGATTTGGGGCTACAATACATTTTGATTTGATTTGATACATAACGAAACAAGATGTAGACGTAGAGAGAGTCACATCATAATTTCATGTTAGCATTAGAGATGTCCCGATCTGATCACGTGATCGGGGATCGGAGCTGATCACGTGATTTTCAAAAGATCGGAATCGGGAGAAAAAAAATCGGGGATCGGGATTTTTTTTTTTTTTTTTTTTTTAAATACTTTTTTTTAAATGTTGTATTCAATGTTACAAAACAAAAATGACCATGTTCAAGTCTTAAAGTCATCCTGAGGCCTTAGTTTTGGTTTCAAATGACAGAACATCATGTATGTGTTGCTTCTTTGGGGCTTGTTTTCATAGACCTGGTTGCTTATTTCTCTCAAATCTGGCAACAGAGTGGGCAGGGCGCAGTGTCTAATTGTAGCAGTAAGCTAACGAGTACTGAAAGCTTTATTTTGTTTTGATCCAATGCTTAAAGAAAGAAGCTATATCCATGTTGGATAGAATATCCAATTTAAATAAGAAAAAATAACCTTAAGGGACAACTTGAATGCTTTTTTTTCTCTTAATGCATTGCATAAAGATCGGATCGG
>NW_011359606.1:0-3700 GCF_000735185.1 Notothenia coriiceps
GTTAATCTGGAGAGCTGAGAGCATAGCAGACGGCGCATATGATTATATAATCAGATAATGTGCAATAAAAAATATTATAACACATATAATGAGAGATGTTCAGCAGTCAGGAGGGGCGTTTCACCGACGACAGGTGGCTCTGACTTTTATGTGTAGTTGACGGAGCATTTTTACAAAACACTGTTCAACACTTCATTCTGCTTCACTCTTTCGCTAAAGATTTTGAAGACATCCGCGTTCTTGTGACTCGTAAATACTACGCTTCCTGTGTTTTGGTGTGGACTGCATTCACACCAGCGATGAACCGCTCCAGAGTTCACCAGCAAGCAGTCCGAGACCACCTCTTTTAGGTTGTTTAGTTCACTTCAGAGGTCTCAGACCGATCCAAAAAAAACATTTGCCTGAAATAAGATCTAAAAGTATTTTGTTTAAACCACAATAATTAACTTTTAAAATCATCTTACTTCTGGATCATGGACTGCCACTCGCCCTCTCGCTCTCCGATGGGGAAGCGGTCGATCTGCGCCTGGATTTTCGTCCTCCATTCGCGCATGTAGTCCTCGATGTCGAACACAAAGGGGTGCTGCCCGAAGTTTGCGTCCACCACCTCCCCTGGAGTCTGGAGACCAACGGTCGGGTACAAGTTCGGCTGCAGCAGAAAGAAATTAGAGAATATAGGGTTAAGCCACCTGGAAAACACCTCCATTGGACTCCATTGTTTACATCGTGACACCACTGTGGATCACTCGCGCTTCTATTGGCTAGCGCTCAAACACATTGTACTTTTGATTTGAACTGCCAAAGAAGAACCTTATACAACTGTAAAGGTAAATAATCGCAAAATAAATAAATAGAATATCTAGAATGTGGCCGACATGTCACAGTAGAGACACTACATACTGATATACACCTGAACATCAGCAGGAGAGGACTCTTTAAAGTAGAGACACTACAAACTGATATACACCTGAACATCAGCAGGAGAGGACTCTTTAAAGTAGAGACACTACATACTGATATACACCTGAACATCAGCAGGAGAGGACTCTTTAAAGTAGAGACACTACATATTAATAGGAAAATGAAAATCTACTATACTTGTCTTTAACTGGAAAATGTAACAAACATGTCACAAAAACTGTACTGCTGTGGATTGGGGCAGCAGTTAAGCTTATTGTAGCCACAAAGATACAATAAAAAAATATATTTGTATTGCTTAATGTTGGTCAGATAGCCCCTCTATAACCCAGAGCAGAAGCTGTACATGTCTTTAAGGGTTAGCAAATAAATACAGTTGTAAAAGTACAAAAGTTGTGTGTGTGTGTCTCTAGAGTCGCCTTTGTCCCGGTTCAATAACCAGAAAGGTCAGCTGTGTGGAGGTGACGCACTTCTCTGCAGAAGCATGAATGTCTGGCACGCTGCCAACACTGTTTTCTGCTCAATGGATTATTGTTGTGGATAAGACTCTTATTTTCTGCTTCTTCCCAGACTCGTTTTAATTTGCAAGACGAGAGGAGGAAAATAAACTTTACAAAACAAGCGTCTCCTCTCACATCTCGACGCCGTTAATACATGCATGAATCCCATTAGAATTAATTTCCTTTTGGCGTGGGAGTGTTTCTCATAATGAAGCATGGGAACTGATGACAAGCCACAACAGCACAAAGCAACACAAGTTGTGTCCTGTTGCAACACAAAACATCATATTGAATATGTAGGCTTTCATTAGTTCAGTTACTTAATAATATGTAAAAAAAAAAAAAAGGGTTTGGACTTTTATGGCCAACATTTTAAGAAGATTAAAACACATTTTTAACCGGTTTCCTTGTTTTTCTGGATCTAAAAAAACCCTTGTTTAAAATTGCTTGTTTAGTTGGACATGATAAATCCTTAGCACTCCAAAGAGGGTATTATGACAAAAACTAAAGCTTGCCAGAGTTAATCAATAAAAAAAAAACAACACAAACGTTTCTTTTATGCAAAGATTTAAGGATGGAAATTTGTTTAAAAAAAGAAAAAAAATTTAAATGAAAATCCGAAAAAACTCTTGCTTGTGTTTGACTGGGTATAGCTAAAGATACCGAAACTACGGATACAAATTGTATAACAAGAAGGTTCAACTGTGTCTTAGTGAAGCAGAAAGGAAACAGGTCGTACATGTAATAATTTGTCACTACATGCTGAACATAGCTTTTAAACTACTCAATAAAACGCTCCAGATGTGTGAAATGTGTCCAGGCTTGTTTCTCCCCTTCGTGTCTTAATAATTTCCAACTAGAACATCAACTTCCTGAATAATCAACATTTAAAGCCCAGAAATGTTCCAGCTTGCAGTGCTTTCCACACAGTGTAAACATTCGGACTACAGTGGACACTCTGCAGGGAATCAAACACTTGATTTGTCCTAGAGTCCTGATTAATTATGGAAACTTAAGGAGAGGAGATAATGTGGTACTTACTGGTAGGTCTGTGAAGGCAATGCCTGCAGAGGAAGAGAGGGAGAGAGAGAGTCAGCATGAAGGACGATACACACAGACACACACTGCCACAGACAGACACACAAACACACACACACAGCAGGAGGCCTCAGTGTGTTTACCTGTCATCGTTCTGCATTAATCTGACCTCTTCAACACCATGTTAACAAGACAGGTCTAACTCTTAGTCACATTTAGTCTTCCATCTTTGCAGTCAGCATGTTTTAAAAAGGGGTCAGTAGAAATGCGGCATGGAGGTGTGAGTGTGTTTGATTGACATCCTCCGTTCAGTGTTCGTTATCACCCTGTATCTACAAGCTAATGGCAGACAGTTAGCGGTGATATTAAAGAGTAAAAGACCACAAGAGCATCTAACTGGACCACATTGATATTTGCAGGAGTGTTTACGTGCTGTTTAATGTGCTGCGGCTGAGTAGCTAATCAACTGGTCAAAAATGGAACTAGAAGAAAACTGAATGCATTGCTACACATTTAAATGATCTTTTAAAAACACAATTTGCTTATGTTTTGTTCCTTTAGATGTCTACTAACCAATATTTCCCTAAAGTGATTATCCCTTTGTGCAATACAAATTGAGCTTGCCTGGGAACATCAGTTAACCTGTTGAGCCCTGAGCCTGTTTTTCAGGCCTCAGGCTCGAAAATGACATTCCCAGAACAAATGACTATAACTTCACTTCTAAAAGGGGTAAATTAATAATCTTTTTTCTCAAAGCAATGATACACCTGTGGGTTGGATGTAGAAGAATCAGAATCATAATAGATTTTTTTATTTTAAAGTAAATTCAAAATTAAATGATTTTGTCCGTCCAAAAAAAACAAACATTACTTATAGTGAAAACCACCTTTGAATGATGGGATGGTAGACTAAAAGCTTTAGGAATCCAAACTATAACATATAAGAAGTACCCTGTATCAAGATTGATGCAAAACAAGTGACATTTGACCTTTTTAGAGAGGTTTAGAAAAAAAAAACACTTCAGGGGTCATTTGGGAGCATTTTCCATACCTCTGGCCCCCTTCGGTCGATTTTGATGATTGACACCTCTTTTTTGGGGGTGTTTCTCTGCTAAGGGGACAGGACGACTTCAAAGCATCGAGGAGAGGATGGAAGGGGCCATGCACTGTAAAATCTTGGCCGATAGCCTCCTTCCCTCAGCCAGGATACTGAAAATGGGTCATGGAGGGGTCTTCCAGCAGGAC
>NW_011359607.1:0-3639 GCF_000735185.1 Notothenia coriiceps
CACTTTAACCTGAAGGACTCAGATCTTTAATCTTGTATTGCGGATTGTGTATAAATCTCTGGGTGCTTCTACAGCTTTCAGGTGTGAATGGAGAAAAGGCCATCAGGTCTCCAGTGTCCCTCAAACATGGAGAGTTTTGCTGTTTTGGGGGGTTTGGTCCAGCAGAGGTGGGAAAATAGTGGAGTAAAACTTTGTTACTGTACTTAAGTACATCTTTCTGGTATCAGTACTTTACTCCACTACTTATTCTTCTGACAACTTTTTACTTTGACTTCTTACATTTCTAAATACCTGTACTTTCTACTTCTCTCATTTTCCAAACAGGCTGGTTCCTTTAGTTTGAGTGTGTGTTTGGTGGCGTGATCATTATATTTAGAGTCATTGCGTGCCTATTGATTTGAACACGATCCGTGTATCCATCATTTCCTGGTCTTCTCTAAAGAAGAGGGACCAATGAAAACGTTGTCATGTTGCCGTTGGTCACCATGGAAACATTCATTAGCTAACAATGACATTATTGTTCTATTAATATAAAGGGAGGTCAGGTACTCTTTAAAACAGCTGCTAGTTATGGGTACTTTTTACTGAAGTACATTTCAAAGCTCTCTTTACTTTTACTTGAGTAAAGAAGTTTAGTCAGTACTTCTACTTTCACCAGAGTATTTCGAAACATGAGTATCTGTACTTCTACTTGAGTAAAGGATGTGTTTACTTTTGCCACCTTCACCTCCCCCTCACCATCTGCCAGCCTGCATATTGTTACAGTACGACAGTGAAAGATGGTCAGAGCTGCTCAGAATACAGTCTGTGAATTGCAGGCTCTTGCAGCATAACAGTGAGTGTGCACCTTAACCAACTTTGGAATATAAATTACGAGCAAATTGGTGTCAGAAAATGACTAGAAATGACCCTGAATAGTGGTGCAGTGATGACGTGAGTGACGCTATAAACAAACGACATCACGGTCACATGACTACACGTTACCACCGTTAAGCTAAGCTTCCAGGTCGGAGACAATAGATGGGAGATATTTAAAAGTAAATCAACTTCTCAGAATCCTATAGTCCTTATTATAATAATACATTGTATTTGAAAGGTGCCTTTTAAGACACCCAAGGACACCCTACTTATTTAAATCATTAGCTCTTTAAATTGCACCAGTAGCCAGAGCTAAGACCGTTGGAAAGATAACGGTGGCTAACAGAAATGCTATTGCGCTTGCCATTAGAGGGCCAGTAGATGGAGGATATTCAGGCTATTTTATACCCAGCAGTCTCACCATTTTGGCTTTATGTGTCACTGAGAACCTTTATAGGAATAAACAAGAAGCACCCACTGTGTCCAGTTCTCTTTAAAGATGGCACAAATCATGGCTGTAGACTCTTAGCTTTGTAATTCAAAACCTTCTTCAGAGTTCATGTCATGTGGAATGACCTCCAATGCTTTCAAGAAAATACTGAGCAACAACTGAAGAAGAAAATATTAAGTTATACAATCAGCAGGAACTCCTCTTCTCTCTTCCGGCTCAAAAAAGGAAAGTAAGGCAGATTACTTTCATCAGGTTTTTTGTATACGTTTTTTCATTTTAATTTAATTGTTTATTTGAATAGGGACAATGCACATTGATGAACACTTTAAACAAATAATGCTTCAAATGTAAATATGCCGGATTTGAGCTTTGAGCTCATTTCCATCCGTAGTCCCGTCACATACAACATTTAAGAACATGACATTTATATACATAGCAAAAATAAATACATGATATGCAGAAAGAGCAAGAGCAGCATACAAGCATTTACCACATGGCAGTACATGTAGCAGCTACGACATATAAAGTGCAAGAGGAGATACCCCTGTGTTAAAGTGCATTTAGCGGTGATCGCACGTCTGTTTTTTTCTCAACCATTCTTTGAGTTGACCTTTGAAGCTATTGAGAGTGGGACAATCCCGTATCTCAGTTGGGAGGCTATTCCACAAGCTCTTTGTGGAATAGCCTCCCAACTGAGATACGGGATTGTCCCACTCTCAATAGCTTCAAAGGTCAACTCAAAGAATGGTTGAGAAAAAAACAGACGTGCGATCNCTATTGGCCGGCGCTCCAACACATTGTACGTGATAGGCTAAGGGGCGGGACATCTCTAAGTGGTTGACCAATCACAACAGAGCCAGCCAGCTAACCAATCAGAGCAGACTGGGCTCTGGTTTCAGACAGAGGGTGAAAAGGCAGTATGAGAGAAATAAAGAGCTTTTTGAACATTTCACTTCCAAAAATTTAATAATAATAAAAGTAATCATATAGAAAATAAAAGCAATGTTATTATTACTATTATTATTTATGTATGATACCGTTATACTTTCCTATTCTCGTCACAGATTTTATTTATGTGTATTTTATTCATTTTTTACATTTATTTGCCGTAAACCACTTTAAAAGTTGTTAAAAAAGTGCGTAAGCGAAATATGTAAAAGTAAAAAAGGATAATAAGATAACAATATAAACAGGAATAATACAAATATTAATAAAATACTATTTTTTATCACATCTGTGTTTCCATGGCCTTCTTGGTATCCAGAGAGCTCATTTTGTGTACAGTAATGAGTTAACCACGCACCCTCTGTGATATAAACACCACTATAATTTGATTAGATCGCTGATGTCTAATGAGATAATCATAATTAAGGTTATATATATATATATCGCTAATTATAACTTCACACAGCAGCTGGGACGCCAACCTTGATAACGAGGGGAATTATATCATCAGCGCCATCGATGGCAGGCAGAGAAGTTTATATTTTATTCATTGTAATCTCACCAAAAGGAGGTAAACCGCCGACACCATACATCTCCGCCATTCTCCAATAAAGACAGAAACTTTGTGACGTAGAAAATAAATGACATATCTGTGCCGTTTCGATTTACAGTCCTCATAAAGCCAGTGGCCCCGGGCTTCAGTGGGAGCCACGGTGTCTCAGAAACAGATATAAAAGCGTGCAGAACGGTGTTAATTAATCAGGAAGTAGCTTTACTTCAGCAGAAACCGGACTTTACAGGTTATTAATACTATGGCAGTTTAAACCGTGCTCAGTCCTGATTACTTCAACGTCTGCAGGAATTATTAGTTTACTTTAAAAGAAAATGTTATGACTTTGCAAATGTTCTCATTAACTACATATTCATTACGTTAGATGTAAAACAAACAGTATGCATGATGTTCAGTAAACGACCAGTCAAAATCGAAGGATCCAATGTGTTTTTAAACGGAGCAGAAATAGAACTAGTCCCCCACTTCAAGTATCTTGGAGTACTGGACTCGAACTTGACTTTTAAGAAACATATTAAGAAAGTATCCATTACCATTAAATTCAACTTAAAACATTTTAAACAAATCAGACCTTTCTTAACTGTCAATGCTGCAAAGTCATACCTCCACTGTGTGATTCTATCCCACATTGAATACTGTTTGACAAACTGGCCGTTTGCGTGTGCCACAAACCTGAAACCCATAGAACAGCTGTACAAGAGAGCTATCAAGGTGTTAGACAGAAAGCCACATTCATACCACCACTGTACCATCCTTGAAAAATACAATTTCTTGAGTTTTGCACTGCACTAGGTCATTTAAAAGTATGTGCTTT
>NW_011359608.1:0-4010 GCF_000735185.1 Notothenia coriiceps
ACTATATGGCAGTAAAACAAGAATACAGTTTAAAAGGGGAGTGATTTGTAAAATATCCATAAAGAAAAAGAACATCTGTTTACAGTTCTGTTTCATCTGGGTGCTGAGAGATGAATCCATAGATCTCTTCATGTTGCTCTCAAAGTGCACCAGATTGATGCTTTCAACTTCAATATTTAAAAAAAAATCTTCCCGGGGGAGCATCCCCCCCGGACCCCCCTAGAGGAGGTGAGCTCCCCACTCGTAAAATAGCACTTTATGCCTATATGCCGTGAGCTGATCATGGAGCCTTCATTGTAACAGTAATTCAGATGCAATTAGCCTATATAAAAGGCCTCAAATTGGAAGCATTGTCTGAGCCGTCTTTTACACTCAATTCTGCAATAGGTAGATCTCGCCTTTCACCTAGGCCGAGGTCGGTGATCTTGGGCTTAAAAAGGTTGGTGACCACTGCCCTAGAAGAACCGGTATTCCTCCATCTTGGATATCAGCATGATAAGGACACGGTTCAGGAACTACTTGATGCTCTGTATGTGATGACTACTTCCATTCTGGAGAGGATCACACATACATGGATCCTGAGATTGAAGCTCAAGCCGGAGACCAGTGATACTTTTCTAACAATCCTCCAAGAACAAGAGCTCCACATTAGGTGTGTTTTGATTTTTTTTTACCTCTGACTGCTCCTCCTCTCGGTCCACTTCTTCCTGCAGGAGGTTCTGCGCCGACTGCAGGCTGAGCTTCTGGCCACGAGTTCCTGCAAAGAGACAAGAGGAAGATGAGGCACTGGAAAGAGAGAATCCAGTAAACAGGAAACCGCAGCAGAGAAAAATAATTTCTGAATTACAGAAGAGCCTTGAGGGCATGTGCTGACGAGGAGACGTTGGGGATGGGACGGACAGTTGTTGGCTAGAAAATAAGGGGCCGAGAGGGGTTGTGAATATTAAACTTTAAGCTATTCTTAGTTCGGTTTGACCACGAAACTGAAGTCTCATTTGTGCCTCCTACTCAGATTACACTCCGTCTATAAATCTATAAAACTACAACGAAACACAATCCAAGCTCTCTTTCACTTCCTCAACAGGAACCCCTGAGAGCTCGGTGCTCATGTTCACACACACAAATCCTTTGTTTGAATTATTTATCTTCATGTCAATATGATACAAAATTCAACGAGCCTTCACAAATAGATTGCGGCAGGCAGCTCTCAGATATTCATCAAACATAATCTTCCAGAGGAGATTCAAACAAGATAAGAATCAGCATTGCATGAGGATAAACAAAGCTGTGTTTTGTTCTTGTGAAGCATTTGGTCAGCAAACTGTCAGATGGTGCTCAGCTATGGAAGCTTTCAAGGGACATTTTTAACTGTTAACCCTTATTTTCTCTTGTTAATACAAAACAGAATGGTAGCCAAAACTACCAAAAGAAGAAATCTGTCCAACCTTAACAAACAGCACGCAGATTTCCACTTAGTGTGGTTTCTACTTTACAAGATTATCAATATCTTAGTTTTCCTTCAGGCTTAAACACCCATACATCTGCTCAGACACAGAACAAGAAGCTCCTATATCCCAAGTGTTTGATATTTACTAGGTATCAAAGTGTTTCAATGTTAAAGGTGGGGTAGGTAAGTTTGAGAAACCGGCTCGAGATACACTTTTTGTTATATTCCATGGAATGCTCTTAACATCCCGATAGCAATGAATATCTGAAGTGCTTTGAGAAAAAATACATAAAAAAATCTCATCTGTGGAAGCCGTGGCGCTGTAAAAAGCACGACCAATCATCTGAGCCGGCCCGGCTAAAGTAACTGGATGGCCTACCTGCCTGTCAGCCTTCCATCTGTGCACAAACTTATCTCGTGCCCTCATTGGTCATGTGCACGTTCGTGTGTGTTGGAGGAGGGGCTCTGTAAGGAAGTCTGAAGGAAGGGGCAGATTTTTTCCGGCTGTGTATTTTCAAATTCTAGCGCACTCGAGCTGGTTTCTCCAAAATTACCTCCCCCACCTTTAATACATGGGTAAAATGCAGACAGGAAGTGATAATAGCCATGTTGGCATTCTTTTATTGGTGCTAAGTTTAAAAAATGCATCCAAATATCTGCTTTTTTCTTCAGTTTTATTGCATATTTTCTTTCTTATAAGCTGACCTGTAATCAATAATGTTTTCTTATATTCATCCCCTACACTGTGGAACAGCCTCCTATTGGATCTTACAGTAGAACAGCAACCTCAATTGGCATTTCAAAAAGTAAATTAAACACCTGTTTAAATGTGGCTTATAATTTGGGGCAATTGTAATATTTTTAGTAGTGTGGGGGAAACTGACCAGCTGCTGCTGATAGTGCCCAAGACCAGGCTCAAACCCCGAGGGCACCGAGCCTTCGCAGCAGCTGGCCCCAGGCTCTGGAACACTCTGCCCCTCCACGTGAGGTCGGCCCAGACACTAGGGGTTTTTAAATCTACTCTTAAGACACACTTCTTCTCCCTGGCCTTCTAGTCAGAGCGGAGCACGACTCCTGACTTTTCCCTGTGTTTTTGATATCTGTTGTAATTTATTGTCTTTCATTGTGATTGTAGTAATGTGTTTTTAGTCATGTACTGTACAGCACTTTGGCTCGAGCAAAAATCGCTTTTAAATGTGCTTCATAAATAAAACTTTGATTTGATTTAGCAATGCAGGAGGAGTCACCGACTCATGAAGGAGACACGGGGAGAGCTTTGATGTCAAACACTGACGGTTTATTTAGGAGCCTCGGCCGGAGAATTCACAAAACAAGTCAAAGAGTCAGAGGTTCTGACTTCACGGTAGAGTTGCCACGTCAATTCTGAAGAACTCTACCTCAGACCCGTGTGTTTAGTTCAGACAGAATAATCTACATGCTGCATAACAAGATTTAATCATAACACCTCTATCAGCTGACACCAACAGGCAGGAACAGGGAGACACAACACTGAGAGCACATCAGCCCAGGCTACAGGTGCGTGTGCTCAGTCAGGACAGTTTGAACTGAGGTCACAGTTATGGGCCTTGGAAAATATTTCCCCAACAGTTAGTGTCACTGTTCATGTTTTATTGTTCAGTGATATAACTTTCTGTTTGTTTATACCTTTTTTTGAATGATGTTCCTCACTTTTTATTGTCATTTTCTGTCGTACTCTGTAAAGCACTTTGGGCTGCGTCAAGTATGAAAGCTGCTATATAAATAAAGTGTATTATTATTATTACTTATGTCTGTTCTACTGCTACTGCAACAACAACCGTATTTCCCCTCTAAGGATCAATAAAAGCCTAACCTAAAAACAAACTGGCTCAAGCAGTAGCCACTATCTTCCTTATTGTATCATAAACACAAACTAAATGACCCTTGCTTACACACAGGAATGTTTACATACGAGGAGCCCCTCTAATGCAAAGTGACGAGCAACAGTTTGAGGCAGTAAAGGCTGCAGCCGGCTATGAATTGAGTTGCAGCGTGTCATTCGCAGCATGTGTTTCCCTCCTGGGGATCGTGGTATGTGCTCATTGTGACCCAGAGTGTGTGTGTCGCCGCTGGAGACAGTGTGACAGCTCTGAATGGATTTAGTAGAGACTGGGGGGGGGGCAAACAAAGGTCAGAGAAATGACTCTAATAACGCTAAGCCTCCGAGGGAAAATCTGTGCAGAGAGAGAGAGATAAACATCGTGAGCAGGCAGATGCTGCTTCCATCACTACAGCGCCAATACATCGATATTTTGCTTGTATTTAAGGTGATAAGATGTTTTTATTTGAACAGATTTGCCGGTGGAGAATGAGATTTTTGATGCTAACTTGTACTCTAAAAAACATTGAGCAAATAAAGCCCAGAGTGTAATCTGGTGGATGAAACAACGTGTTTTTGGAGTTCCAAAAGAGATGATTTAACATTGTAACTGCATTTTGACTTGTGTTGACTGGATATTAATTAGGATTTAAGTTATTCATATTTCACATTGATTTCCAACATCGTGTGCAGGCAGCTGTAGGT
>NW_011359609.1:0-1012 GCF_000735185.1 Notothenia coriiceps
AGACATCAAAAAGTGCATTTTGCATGATAGGTCCCCTTTAATACGTATTATTGCTTTCAACTAATCTACTTGAGTTATATGACACTTGTTCACACAAGTCATTGAATTAAAGTCAGTGTTTTCAGCGTCCGAGGACCTGTTGTAACTGCTCTGGTTTTTATTTGATCAAACACAAGTTAGTATTTACTTTATTTATAATCGTGTTGACGCTGGCCCAGCCGACAGGAAGGCAGTTATATTTCAGTGTTTTTCCTCCTCAGAATCTAACGGAGTGTTTCCTGAGTGTTTCTGCAGAGCCTCTTCCTCTCGGGGTGGATTACGTGGAGCCGAGCAGCAGATTTACTCTTCCTCTTCCTCCTCTACCTCCTCCTCTTCCTCAGCGGCAGCCTGACAGCACCGTTTTTCGCTCGTGGCTAAAACAGAGAAGTTGATCCCATCGCAGTCGTCTAATTGCCGTCGAGGGGAAACCGGCAGCTCTTCTCTCATCTGTGAGCGACGCTTCACATGATAATGACCCGACTGATCCTCCATATCAACTGAAAACCACCAAACCAGCTCCGTTCAACACGTCCACAGACTGCTGTAACCTTCACTTAACATGGAGTCTGCAGAGTCTCTTTCTAAAGGTTATGAGTACACATTCACATGCATGGTCCCCAGAGGATGGGTTTTATAAGGAAGGCATTAGAAACAGCAAACCAATAGTAAGTTGATCCCATAAGGGAGGGTTGTCTTTTTAGGACCAACTAAAGGAAGGCCTTATAATTTCTCTCAGAATTTTCATATCTAGAGAATGTTCACTTTTTTCCAGAATGTTGTCTTTTTCTCTGAATCTTGAATTTTTTCTCACACATTTTTCATAATTTTGACTTTTTACTCAGAAATGTTACTTTTGAGGGGAAACCGCCAGCTCCTACCTGATTGGACGCTTCACATGATAATGACCCGACTGATCCTCCATATCAACTGAAAACCACCAAACCAGCTCCGTTCAACACGTCCACAGACTGCT
>NW_011359610.1:0-244 GCF_000735185.1 Notothenia coriiceps
TAACTATGGACAATTATGCGATTAATCGCGATTAAATATTTTAATCGACTGACAGCCCTACAATAAATATGTCTTACCTTTGCTGTTTTGTGATCAAAAGTTGTGTTCAAGAGCATAAAAACGCTGCTGAAGGTTAATCCAATATCTGAAATTGAAATTATTACTGATAATCCATCATTACATTTATGGCAATAAACGGCTTAGCATGGTTAGCAGTCCGGGGCGTCAGCTTTAGGGCATGTGT
>NW_011359611.1:0-1716 GCF_000735185.1 Notothenia coriiceps
TGTGTGTGTGTGTGTGTGTGTGTGTGTGTGTGTGTGTGTGTGTGTGTGTGTGTGTGTGTGTGTGTGTGTGTGTGTGTGTGTGTGTGTGTGTGTGTGCGTGCATGTGGTGTATTTTGAAGCATACTGATGTGGTGGAGGGTTCACTTTAACAACATGGCTGATTGGTATTGAACAAGGCTTGGAGGAACAATTGCATGCTGAGCTAAACCAAACACTGAGAGGGCCCATTGTTGCGTACGGAATAATATTCAATTTGCCTGTGAAAACAGCCAGTCATGCAGCACCATTTCTAATATTAACTCTGGCGGAAAGCAGACAAAGTGGCATGTTCTCATTTACAGAGAGACCAGTGATAGTGAGACCAAAGTCAGCTCTATTTTATTATTTATTTGAATCACACTGCACTTTTAGTCACAGTACTGTGAATGGCAAGTTCTGCTTACCGAAACAATGTATTGACACTGTTTCACAATAAGAATTGGGTTTGAAAGAAAAAAACAGTTAAGACACAAAATGGAAATGTGTCAAAGACCAATTGTGGAATGAGTACCAGGGAGTTGAAGATGTAATGGAGAAATTTAAGGGTTAAACATATGACTCCAAACAAAATGAATAAATGGAACAGCAGTACTTATAGTTCCCCTGAAGAGTTTATTCCCAATACAACTTATTGGCATGCACCTCTCCACCATAAAGGTATTAACAGAAATCATTGTATCTGCTATTGTAGAGGCTAAGCCAGCGCTTTGAGCTACAGAGGTGCTGATTTGTTAAGTCATTGTCTGGTTAATAAAAAGTCTGATACAAAAGTTTCCAATTGAACACAACCATTTATTTTCCACTTAGTATTGTCCAATCAACTTGAATCAGCTTTACATCGCAATACAAACAATGACACTTAAAGGGCCCATGTCATGACCATTTCTACTGATCATAATTCCATTGTTGAGGTCTACTAAAATAGATTTAAATTGTGCAATTTTCAAAACTCACATTGGTTTCTCATACAGCATCTCTGTATAGTATGTGTATTCACTCTCTGTCCTACACGGCTTGTTGGAGCCCCTGCCCCTCCCTCCCTGTGAGCCCAGTGTGTTCTGATTGGTCGGGACATTGCGAGGCTCGCTGCTGTGAGGAGCGGACAGGTTTCCGGGTCGGCCGGCGATACAGTGAGACACAGCGAAATTCATCCTGAGCACACACAAACACTCACAGCCGAAGTAAAAACAATAAGTGTGGCTTGATATTGAGTAAGAAAAAGGTTTATAACGGTGTGAGAATGGGTCTGCGGAGAGCATTTGTCCACCATCCCAACCCGTCTATTACCAGTGTTCAGGGAGCTCTATGCAAGTCAATGGGGACTCTGTTAGTTAGCCAAGGGATCCTGGTGTGTGAGGGGCTCCGCGGATTGGTCCATTTGGGCATTCACACGTCACAGAGCCCAGGAAGCAAACAATGGAAAAAAAGAGAAATCCCCAACGAGGCGTTCTGGGGCAGCATAGACAGGTCTTTTCTGTGTTAGAGTTGTACTCGCTACAGGGTGTACTTTGAGGGTTTGTGACTCTGCAGACCGTCTACATAACACACAAGGCGACAGGTAATAACCGGAAAAGCATGACATGGGACATTTAAAACACAACAACTTAGCTTTGATAGCCAAAATGTAACTCTGCTTGTACTTTAGAGTGTGTATCTGGGTTTGTGTATGATGTGGTC
>NW_011359612.1:0-8956 GCF_000735185.1 Notothenia coriiceps
TCATTATCATAACATTTGGCAAATATTATTGTTACCGTAATTTTCGGACTATAAGCCGCGCCTTTTTTCCCATTTTTCGACCACCTTTAACTCTATGGGCTCTATGGCCCGTCCGCGCCCCCCACCTGTAAGCGGCGGGCTCCAGCAGGAAAAGCTGGAGGCCGGAAAAGAGTGAGACAGTTAGCGCGCAAAAGTAAAAGTGTAACCGAGAGTGGTACGAGAGACAGAACGAGAGCAAGACAGACAGACATTACGAGAGCGAGACAGTTTGTCCCCGTACCACTGGTTGAAAACCACTGCTGTAGATCACTGCCGGTACGTGCGCTGGGAGCGCACCGTTTAAGTTTGAAAGTTGAAAAGTGTGTGTGTCTGAAACGCTATGTGATACAGTACAGTTTACACAGCACATGTTCTGTAGCTACTATTGCACTAAATGCTAACACTTGAATACGTTATGCAAATATGCAACTTGTTTGTTGAAATGTTAATAAATGGGAGCTTCCTCAAACAGCCATCTCTTTCCCGACAATCCCCTCTGTGCACGAACCCTTACATATGGTAATTAAACATTAAAACACCTGCGGCTTATAGTCCAGTGCGGCTTATATATGTACACATCATTCAATTTAGCTGCTGCGGCTTATATTCAGGTGCGGCTTATAGTCCGGAAATTACGGTACTTATATTGCGTTATTGTCTTCACATTGAGTTGGTTGACTTCATTCATACTGTATGAAACTGTTGCCATTGGGTAAAGCCAGCATTATGATCTATCCTTATCATAATAAGCAACACGTTACCATTTCCATTCAATATTAAGGATAACTGTTGGTTAGGGTGAGGGGCTTACCAGTCTGTGATTCTTAATGAATGAACTGTTGTGAGAAGGTCCAGAGCAGATTTTGACCTTTTAAACGTTGATTAAGTAAAGTCCTGTAAAATCATCCGTCACAAGAAAGAAAGTTATTTAATTCTTTAAAGATTTAGTTTGATAGACTAAGCAATAAGACTTGCTTCCATCCTTTTCGATTGTAAAAGCCAACAGTGGAAAACATTCCTGAGTTCTCCAAATTAGACCGGGAATGTCTTTGCCATACCGTTGGATGAACATAATCTATTTTCGGCACCTTATAACACATCTGTTTAAATGATCTAACAAGGCTGGGTTTATTGTTTGGCTTTGTTAAGACACAAAATGACTATATACTGTTGAGTGGAAGCTTATGGTAATACCCTGTGGCAATGCTGAGAGGGAGGATTACTGCTTCTCTAAAGACTGTTTCAGAACACAACCATATTGAAACCATAATGTGTGAGGGCGGCTCAGATACAACACACTGTATTTGGATAAGTTTGGCTAAGTTAGGGCACACAAACAACTTGGTAAGGTTCATTGAAAACTTGTGCTATTGTGCTATTGTGCTATAAGACTTGCTGAAGGTTTTGGTCTCCTGTGTTTAAAGTACAATGTTTGGTTCCCCAGTGTGCACCACAACATTTCCCTATATGCATTCTGTCCTAAACTCGGAAGCAGAACCAATATGTGTTTGTGTTAGAGAATACAAAGCAGAAGTAATATGAATGGATTTGATCCTGCAGAGTCTAATTCTCTCTTTCAATCTGTTCCTATCTTGTTGTATTCCTTTTGTTAGCCGCTGCATTGGCTCCATGTGGAGAAGTTATTTCTTTCTTTGTCAGAGTAGAAACAGCAGAAGGCATGGGTCTGGTCTGTAGAGACCGGAAGGAAGAGGAGATGGAGGGCCTGAGATGACAGGATGCTCGTACCCCCGAGAGCTGAAGCCAGACGAGAGAGAGGGGGGGCTAAACAGAGGAAGATGATGAATGGGAGTCCGGCCTTTGGGGAGTGGTGCAATCTGAAAGCAAGAGACCAACCCTGGGTTAGGCCAGCTGATGAAATCGGACAAAAAGAAGGAAGACGAAGCAGAGAATAAGGAGATCAATGGAGGAAGACCATTAAGAGTTACAGACGGATCATAGGGGAGGTTTCTGTTTGGTTTCCTCTTACTGGTCTAGATCTGTCGGGGTCTCTGAGGAAATAGTTGTGTGAGAATTTGCTCATCATTCTTGCCTTTTCCTCTCTGTCTTGCAATTTATTTCCTCTCGCAAACAGCTTAAAATGGTAATGGTGTTGGTCCTTTTTCACACCCAGTGGCAATGCTGTGAGGGATTATTTCTGCTTCTCTGAAGATTGTTTCAGAGTACTAAACGGTTTCAACTACATCTTGTTAGAGGTGAAGATTTAACATATGGTGTTAAAATGAAGGGGGAAGTTGTACACACTAAACGAAGGGCTAAAGCAGACGTATTTCTGTACCACCTAGCATCTGGAAATCCAGCATGAGCTCTCACAAGAAAGAATCAAAAGAAGGGAGATACATTGATGAATGATGGAGCCCAGTGGTTACTGAATCACCTGCCGACATCTTTAAAGAAAGACATGTGTTCCTAACATTCAGCTGGCAGAACAATAGCTGTGTCCCAATTCAGCGGCCGCATCCTCCTGAGGATGCATTCGGAGACCGCATACGTCACTTCCGCCAAACGAAGGCTGTCCCAATTAAAAAAAAAGACAAGCCTTCTTTCCCCAGATTTAGAGGATACATCTGATGTACACTCCGCGGTCTACCATATCCCAGGATGCAACGGGTGACGGTGACGAATGAGTTTTAAAAAATATATATGGCTTGTAACGTCCCATCAACGGCTTCAACGGTTTCAGCTGGATTCGTTTTTAAATGTACTCACCCAAATAGTAAACGACATGAAAGAAAAGTAAACCTATTTAATTTGTGTATTTAAATATACGAGCAATTGGAGATGTCTTCTTTATATTACATGTAAAATAATATGAAGTGAAAATATTTCTAAACCCTGTTTGGTTTTCATATTGTTGGGATTCATTATAAAGCTAATTTATTTATTTAACTGCTTTTGTACAGCGCACGAGATGGGTTTTCTCCGCAGGTGGCTGGTGTCTCCCTTAGGGATAAAGGTGAGAAGTTCGGTCCCCATCAGGGAGGACTCGGAGTTGAGCCGCTCCTCTTCGCGTCGAGGAGCCAGATGGAGGTGGTTCGGGATAGTAGGATCACCTGGGCCGCTCCCTAGGGAGGTGTCCAGGCACGTCCAGCTGGGAAGAGACCAGGGTAGACCTAGACCAATGGAGGGATTATATCTCTTCGCTGGCCTGGGGAGCGCCTGAGGTAATTTTTTAACGCGTTAATTTTTGTGTAATTAATTAATCTTAATTAACGCGTTAAAGTCCCGGCCCTAATTTAAATATACGGGGCAATTGGAGATGTCTTCTTTATATTACATACATAAAATAATATGAAGTGAAAATATTTCTAAACCCTGTTTGGTTTTCATATTGTTGGGATTCATTATAAAGCTAATTTATTTATTTAACTGCTTTTGTTATACAAATCTTACTACAACAATTTTGTTTTGATAGGGAGCAAGGAGCAGACTGCGCAATTTATCCAGATGCGCGGGGAGAATGAAGCCCTCTTCACGGGGGCCTGTTGCGACCTCGGGAAAATAATTTAAACATATTATATAACATCAAAATAAGTACAGCTAGATCTGACTCCATATTGAACAGTTTTGAAAACAGTTTGAAAATATTTTGCCTAGTGTCAGAAATTAGTGGTGTCCAATAGAGGTGTCCAATTCAGAGGCTGGGTCCCTCTGAATTGGGACACAGCTATTGAGCGAGGAACATGTAGTACGAAAAATATAAACAGATATGCTTTCGGGTAATTTAGCAGCAACATTTTTCAGATAAAGTTTACTGGAGGAAGAGTCAAGGAAGTAAGGACATCAGTGTTGATTTTGAACAGTGACCTGAGAAAGCAGAACACCCGAATGATAATGGAGCGATGGCGGTGAAAGCAACAAGCCGTTTAGCCTGTTCGCCAATTCACAAAGGAAGGTTAGGACTTCTCTAAATAGTAAATGGACTTGCATTGTTACATGCTTTTCAAGTTTATTAGCCAAGGACACTAGATGATTGAAGGGTTGAGGAATCGAACCACTGTCCTTCCTTTTGGTAGACAACCATGTGAGATAGGAAGTACTTTATTGATCCCAATTGGGACATTTTTGAATGTTTTATTTGTACCTTCTGAGCCCCAGCCCCCCAAAGTGTCTGCCAGACATACTGTATAGGATCTCCATCGGTAAAAAACAAACAAGTGGTTGCCGTGTCGTTTCAAATGCACTTTTTCACATTCTCATTCCTAGTTGGGTTTCCTATTGATATGTATTCACCGAAACAAAACAAACACCCTTAGAACAAGTCAGAATAATGCGGCTGCTCCGTAGTGGACATGGTTTGACGTGACTGGTCCGCTGGTTGCCAAACAGCTGATGAACGAGTCAGTGACTGAAGCATGAGTGGACCAGCCCATCAGATCATCTAAGAGCAGCTTCAATTACCAGCACGAACTCATACTGTGCTCTGATTTACTTCAAAAATGTATTTTAGCCGTCTGACGATTACAGAATAGTCAACATTTCCTCTTATACATTCGTTTTTTTGAATACATGAGTCTTTCATAATCACCTCAAAGTGTCAATGTTCACCCTTTTCTTTTTGTAGATGTTATGTTTCTGCTCCGCCTCAACAGGTTGATCCTAATACTTCTTTATTTATTTCCTTTCTCTTTTGATGACAATTGATTCAACCTGCCTTTAAGGAACATGGATGTTTCTCTCAATTGTTGCTGCACAATCCAATATGTACAATATTGCAATCTGTATTTAAATGTCAGTCGTGATATTGTGGGATGCTTTATGGATTTGAATGCACTGTTTCTCATGTTATCAATCGGGTTTATGGGTGTGAGTTTTAGCTACAGTCTCTGAAGTTTTGTTTGTGAGATATAGAACCTTGTTAAAAAAAACACATAACCACAAAAATCAAAGTTTCTTCAACTCTCCATGTGCCATGAAGTGCGGAGGCCAGAAAGTCAGCATGGCAGACAGTGAGCTGCTACAGGAAATAATCACACACACACACACACACACACACACACACACACACACACACACACACACACACACACACACACACACACACACACACACACACACACACACACACGTTCGATACACACTAATAATCCAGTGTTTGTTTTGCTGTAGTGAGTCCAGAGGCCCACAGGCTGTGTTAGATGTGGATGGCTGACACTCCACACCAATTTACTGGACATCTCTTTTTTTCTATCACTCATTCCCCCTTCTCCTGCCTCTATGTCTGTAAACTTGTATCCTCTTCTTTCTCGTTTCACAACCTTTCACCGTGCCCATTTTCAGCTTCTCATTCTTTCCCAAGATAGCAGATAGCAACATGCAGGAGTTGGACAATCTCCGCACAACCAATCAGGCAAAAAGAAGGTCCGAAAATGATATACCACTATCTGGAATTCATTTGAAATCATCTGCTTTCAAAACACTCGTACTGTCTGCTTTCATAATGCTTAATGCATTAAGACAAAGTCATGTTTTACTCATGGACACTCAAGGCATTAAGGTCTGAAAGGCTTTTGTCCACTTTGCAAATGTGATTACATATAATTACATTTACCAACGACCTCCGTCTCTGGGTTCACTGACGATAAGTGATGATTTTAAATGTACACTAATTCCATAACACTAACAGTGACTCAACCATGTATTTGCATTAATCATGAGTACATGATATATATTTATTCATGCATGAAATGATTATGAGTCATACATTAGTCATGTACTAATCAAGCAGGAGCTGTGTACCTTCATTACAGCATGTAATCAGTCTTTTTTGTATGGACTGCATAACATAACCTAGATTAGTGAAGATCCTAACACTAATAGGTTAATTTATTACCTATATGTGAAACTAAATTAGATTCTAACACAGGTTAGTTGAATACTTGATTCTGATTGGTCAATTTGGACATTTGGGAGGTTGTTAATTATTTCTAACTGTTGCAATAGGAACATTATGGGACTATGTGCAGTCATATCAATGTGCAGAAATAAGTCCTGTCCATTTAACGTCAGCAGTGGACATCCAACATTAGTTTTTCTCCATCAGAAAACACTGTGGAATACTTTTTAAAGGGAACAGCAGAAGAAGACAGACAGGAAGTTAACACTTAAGGGAACAGCAGAAGAAGACAGACAGGAAGTAAACACTAAAGGGAACAGCAGAAGAAGACAGACAGGAAGTAAACACTAAAGGGAACAGCAGAAGAAGACAGACATGAAGTAAACACTAAAGGGAACAGCAGAAGAAGACAGACATAAAGTAAACACTAAAGGGAACAGTAGAAGAAGACAGACAGGAAGTTAACACTAAAGGGAACAGCAGAAGAAGACAGACAGGAAGTAAACACTAAAGGGAACAGCAGAAGAAGACAGACAGGAAGTAAACACTAAAGGGAACAGCAGAAGAAGACAGACAGGAAGTAAACAATAACGGGAACAGCAGAAGAAGACAGACAGGAAGTAAACACTAAAGGGAACAGCAGAAGAAGACAGACAGGAAGTAAACACTAAAGGGTACATTAGAAGAAGACAGACAGGAAGTGAACACTAAAGGGAACAGCAGGTCTAGTTTGTATGGTGCTACACAGTAGAATGGACAATTGTTTCTAAGCAGAAGCAATGTGATCATTTTTAATCAATATTGTGAGTCAAGTCGTCGGTTTATTCAGTATGTAGCTGTGTAGTAAGTGGGATAATGTGAAGCGAGTGGGATCCTGACCACCCTTTAGGTCTTCTTTTAATATTTCATTAAAGACAGCTGCACCGCACATTATCCCTCACATATTCAACAACAAGATGTCCGCTGCAGTGATAAAGTATTTCATCTGATGTTAACACACAAAAAAACACCAACTTCCATAAAAACAATGTACAAACCATGCCTTGAACCTCCGCTAAATTGTAATGTAATCTTAACCCTTAAGTTATATCTTAACTTGGGAAAAACTGAACTGCTCCAGCCTGTCAAACATCACTATTAACAGCGAGAGGATGTATTGTTTTTTGCTATTTTATAATGTGGGTCATTCTTGTACAGTAGGTTATCTAAAACTGTGCCCAATTTAACAGGGCTCCGCTTCTTGACTCACACATTAAAACTGTCCAAATAAAAATCTGCAGGCGCTGATTTATTTACTTCTTCCATAAAATTAAACAAACAAATAAACAACAATGCTGAGGTCAAACACTCAGTCCCACCCCTCCCTTATATAACAGCTGATTGATCACAATAAATCAAAATTATTCTCAGAATATTTAATTTAACACAAATGCATAAATCAAAAGAATATATTAAGACCTAAATGAACGACAACAAATTGCTCTAACATTCCAACCCCTAATTGCCTAAAATCCCCTAAAATATGCAATTACAGCAACTGATAAACAGAGCTAATATTCAAAACAAATATATTAGTTTTCTTCTTAACATAAACATGTCAGAGTTCTTAGATTAAATTCATCTCGAGTTCATATAACATTTTTTTTCTTTTTCTAACTACAGTCCTGTTCTAACTAATCTCCAGCTTTCAGGATGTAAACATGTTCAAAATGTAAACATCTACTTGAACAGAAGCCACTTCCCAAAGTGTTTTGAAGGTGAACCACATCAGAAAGAAGAAGCAGATGAGCTGTAACGCCACGTTCTGAACACACATCACATTACTTCAATCACACCTGTCAGCCCCACCTGTGCTGCTTCCTCTGCCATCATCTAACGTCCTATACACACTGTTCAGGGTTGCGCTTAATCACATTACATCCTGTGTGTCATGCTGTCAGAGAGGCGGGGAAACATGGGATCTGGCAAACTCACTTAAACATGGGAAGTGTGCACACGCAGATTAAGGCAGCGATCCAAAAAATCCCGCTGATCAAGAGCTAATTAGTGATTCACAAGCTGTTTCCACAATTTGTCACAAAGCTCTGTGTTGTGAGACAGCTCAGTTTGAAGACAGCTCTGTGGAGATGCTCAGTTTCCAACAAACAAATGAATTTGTTACTGCAGTGCCTTGTTGCATTCATTTTAAAGTGTAGTTGTAGCTCTGGTCAAGCACACTACAAAAACTATATATGTGTCAGAATATGTCTCTCCACCTGATATAAGAGATAATAACTTCAGAAGTGACACTGCAGTGAGATATCGGGTCTTGTTTTTAGACAATGCATCATCTTAAGTCAAAATATCTTATTTTGAGTTGTATCTCAGATGAAACACATACATATTTATTAGAAAATAACCAACTAACATCAGAAAATAGAACACTTTTGAGCATTTGCGGCTTATATTGTAACACATCATCTCCTGATTCTGGTGAAATATAGTTCAGAATAAGTTCTCCAGCTAATCACAAGATCTGATTCATCTGAATATCACTTTTTATTTCAAAAAATCTTACCAAGCTAATTTTCACTTGTTCTATTGGCAGATTTGTTTTACTTATTTCAAGTGGAAACAACTTGTTTTCATTGATTTTACTGATACATTAATACACCTGAACATCAGCAGGAGAGGACTCTTTAAAGTAGAGACACTACATACTGATATACACCTGAACATCAGCAGGAGAGGACTCTTTAAAGTAGAGACACTACATACTGATACACACCTGAACATCAGCAGGAGAGGACTCTTTAAAGTAGAGACACTACATACTGATATACACCTGAACATCAGCAGGAGAGGACTCTTTAAAGTAGAGACACTACATACTGATATACACCTGAACATCAGCAGGAGAGGACTCTTTAAAGTAGAGACACTACTGATATACACCTGAACATCAGCAGGAGAGGACTCTTTAAAGTAGAGACACTACATACTGATATACACCTGAACATCAGCAGGAGAGGACTCTTTAAAGTAGAGACACTACATACTGATATACACCTGAACATCAGCAGG
>NW_011359613.1:0-2106 GCF_000735185.1 Notothenia coriiceps
CCCCCCCAAAAAAAAACCCTCTCTTGAAAGTTTCAACCAAATCCGATTGTATAAAGTCATCACAGTTGATGGATGAGTTATTCAAAAAAAGAATGCATTCAATAGAAAAACTCCTACCAGCGGTCATACTGGCCATAGCAGCATTCATGGCTATACCATGGGGTAGCGTGAGGGGGGCCACCGTGGACCTCAGGCTGGCAGGGATGGGCAGTCCTGCTTTGGCACACATGGCTGCAGCGTTGGCTTTGGCTATTTCCAACAACTGCTCTTTATCTGAGACACAAAGAGAGACAACGTGTTTTAACATCCATTCCATTATATTTAGATAAATACTTTGTTACACTCAAATACAAACTTCATAGAGAGCAGATTTGACAAAGGGTAAGCAGGATTTGACTTATCATATTATGCAGTGGTGTAAAGTAGCCTAGTATGTAACTCAAGTATGTACTTAAGTTAAAGATTTGAGTATTTTCACATTTAGCTATTTTACTACATTGTGTTTTACTCACTTCATTTATTTTACACATTTACTAACAAGTTACAGATTTAGATTAAAATACATAAAATACAACAGTAGTACAAGTACAATTTGGAATGCAGGACTTTTACTTGTAACTGAGTATTTTTAGAGTAGTACTGCTACTTTTACTCAAGTAAATCATCTCGGTACTTCTTCCACCTCGGATTATGTAACTAAGTGTCATTTTCAAATGATTCCAAACTGATCAGACCAGAGTGGCTGAAATATAACACATATTCACTTAATAAATCAAAAATGCCAATGAATAAAAAGTCCTAACGGTACTATAGTGAGTGTATGAGGTGTGTTCTGACCCAGTTCACTGATGCGCTGAGGGCTGTTGCTGGAACTGCACAGTTTCCGGTTGGGGGACCTATTTTTGCGGAGGATGAGCACAGGGGAGTGACTCGGTTCTCGTTTCCAGCGGTCCCTCTGGCTGTACGTAGGCCTCCTCCGACCACGGGACGGAGACGGGGATCGAGACTTCCGCGACCGCCGGCCCCCTGACCTGCACACAAAATATCCGGTTCAATTCCTGTGCAGAGGAGAATACCATCTAACATAATGTGAAGGCTTCCTATAGCAAGACTCCTCCAGTATATCCCTCCTTGTTCTTTTCTAGGAATGAGTTGGACAGCTGAGGTTTGTAGGTCCTTTCACAAAGACTCCCCTGATTGGCTGATGGAAAGCAATGACTTGTAGTGGATTTGCATGGACAACGTTTCAGTGAAGATGAAAGAGTTAGCTCCTGCACATTTAAAAGCAGGGACAAATGGATTTGGGGGTAATTTGATGCCCCTGGCGCAACAATCATGTCACTTTTCAATGTTGGACACACTAATAAACATCTAGTGCCAGTCAAATATACACTGTGACAATCACTGGGTACTGTGCCTGCTCATTAATATAACCATATGGTAGTTTCCATTCGCAGAAGATGTACAAATAATGATACGAAAGAATATCCTTCTTAATAGCGCTAATGCTACGCTAATATTGTGCCTGTCAGTGTACAACAGGGCCATGTTAAATTGAGTACAGTTAACCGGATTGTGTGTTATCACTGTATTATATACTGCAAATGAAGAAGGCTTCATAAAAGTCACGATATGGCATGTGGATTTATTTCCATTTTTTATTTGAGACAAATATGTCATACAGTTATTTTGATTAGCTAAATGTATGTTTCAAATTAAGAACAAAGAATGATTAGATAAATAGAGAGAACAGATATCATTTGTAAGTGAATGTATTAATGTGTTTAATAAAACGACCAGACAAACTGCAACACACCCATAAATCAAGTTCGTAAAGTTACAAAAAGTGACACACGTAGATTTATTGACAATGATCTTTAACACAAATGGCCCAGTCTGATCCCAGTTCAGTCTCCAAAGGGAAGGTGCAATAGGAAATGCAATACTGTAATATTCTAATAATAGTCTTTTTCAGAATGACATTTGTTGGGTTCACGGCAGTGGCGGATTTAGGATTGTAGGAGATTCGGGGCTTAGCCCAGGAGTTGTTGGGGGGGCAGGGGGAAAGTGCAATTTTTTTACAAGTGGGGGATGGACCGAACATCC
>NW_011359614.1:0-6994 GCF_000735185.1 Notothenia coriiceps
TTAAAGGTCCCCTATTATACTATTTTTCATCAATATATTATAGGTCTCAGATATATACAAACATGTCTCTGAAGTGTTTGGCAGAAAATAACAAACAGATCGTGCATTGTAGCATCCCATAATCCCCTCTGTTTCTGTTACTTTAGATGAAAATAAGGAGCCCCTCCCCACGCCCCTCTGAGAGATATTTGGTCAAAAAGAACACAATGGTGCTCTAGGAGGAGATTCAGGTGATAAGGTGTGTGTGGGGAGGGGGGGGTTACCTTGGTTGCTGATTGGCTAATTGTTACACAAGACAAAAATCGTTATGAAATCATAAAGTGGCCAAAATCTGATCAGCTCATTTTCAGACAGGTTTTTATAGAAATGGATCAGGACAAAAAAAGAGAGAATCTTTGTTCCTGAAACTTTCAGAGTCTCTTTACACAGAGGGGACACATGTTTATGTAGAAGAGACATGAAGAAGAGGGGACACATGGTGATGTAGAAGAGACATGAAGAAGAGGGGACACATGGTGATGTAGAAGAGACATGAAGAAGAGGGGACACATGTTGATGTAGAAGAGACATGAAGAAGAGGGGACACATGTTGATGTAGAAGAGACATGAAGAAGAGGGGACACATGTTGTATCCCTCCATGGTAAAGAAAGAAAGAAATGGTTCCTGCACGGCTGAAAAAGACGACAGCAGCACAGATCACTGGTTAACAGGTCCCTTATTCTTGTAATCATTCTCCTCCTGAGATGCGTCTTTTCTTCTTTGTAATCTTGCATTTAGGGGTGGTATCATGGTTCCATTCAATTAGTCTGTTAGTGCTGTAGAGTGTTGCTGCGGCTCGCAGAGCAGAATCATGATCTGGAGGTCTTGAACGTGGTGATGGTCTCACTCATTTCTGCGTCCTCCTCGGCCTCCTCGTAACATTGAAGGAGGAGATGCCCTCAGCTGCTGTGGTTCTCCAGAGACTCGTTCTCCCCAAGCCGCTCCCACATTTGAGAAATCAAATCCCCTATCCAATGAGCCTGAAATGAACTGTCCTGATTTACAATAGATGAGTTTACCGAGCCCTAATGTAGTGTTCATTACACTGTATACAATACAAACATGGAAAAAAGTGAAACGTTGACTTTAATTAAATATATTATGTCAACAGATTTCACATCACTGTATTCGGTTAGTTGAAAGGAATACTTTTAAGTTTAAATAAATAATATTAGGTTCAATTTAATATTATTGCCTTTAACTAGCCTAATGCAGTAATGTGAAATGTAATACAGGTAATTAAAGTCAACGTTTCAGTATTTTCAGTGTAGGATGCACCATGCACCCTAATATGTGAGTACAGGTGACATATTTTATTCTAAACCACATACAGTACATATTTAAACTTTGAAGCTTAAACGATAAATAATCAGTGTCATTATTGAAGGTAGAAATGAAACGTAGGCATGTAGACATGCATATTTAAACTGTTGTTCACTCACACCATTGGTTGATTCATTTTTCAAACTACACAAGCCATTCCATCTGCTTTGTTTGTGCTTAGCTTGTCATATTTATCGGGGTAATGACAATAGTAATTATTTAGTATCACAGCTGGTGCGCACGTAGCTAGTTTGAAGTTATTTTTAAAAGAAGTAGAGTAAATCTGAGGGAGACGCAGTCCCCCCCCCCCCCCCCTCGATCCTCTGCTCTGAAGGGTAGTTAAAGCAGCGAGCACAGATTAACACACAAGCCTCATCTCATCAGGAGAACAGCCCTAGGTTAAGCTCTCTCCCCTCTCTGAGTCTGCTGTCATTCTCCCACAAAGACAGGGGGAAGGGGGGGCCTCACTACATTCCCTTTTTCATCATTTATAAACCTTAGGATGTCCCTTGTCATCACCATTTCTGCAGTTCGACATATTCCAACTGGGACCTTTACAATGAATCAGTCTGCTGCTGGTGGGTCTCCACTGTGCACTTCTAAAGTCTGGCATCTGTGAAAGCTAAGGTGCAGATCCTATGAGCAGTGAGTCTCTTCTCTGAGGATTACGCTCAGGCAGAAAAACATCATTTTTAGGGAATATCATGACTGACACGTGCCAAACCTTGCTCATTTCAATATCAAAATGCACGACTTACAATTAAGGAAGAAGTTGTCTGGAGTGTGTTTAAGGGGAAGGTGGGGGGCTGACAGCTGGCTGCGGTCAGATTAGAAAGCTGGTTGAACACTAATACGACCGACCTTCCATCAGTCATGTGTTGCCATATCAAGATTACTGTTCAACCCATTTGTTGCATAGGTTATTGAGCAGATGCGTTTGCTTCTTTATGTGAGTAACATTCATTCATCTGTAAGCCTTAGCGTAAGAGGACCAGAAAAAGATCTGTTTCCTCGACATTCAGTAATGTAGGTAGGAAAAATGAATCACAGCATGGATGGAGCAGTCTGAGAACCAGTGTGCCACCATTTTTCAACCTTTATTTAACCAGGTGGTCCCATTGTGATCATCGATCTCTTTCACAAGGGAGACCTGTCACCACAATAGAGTGGTGCAGGGATGAGTCCTCAAACCTAGAAATGAAATGACATTTGACCACTTCCGCTTCCCTTTTCTTAAAATCAGGTTTAGATTAATTTACGTTTTTAAGGCTTAAAATTAAAAGAAAATTTGTGTCAATATGTGGAGACTAAAACGTGTAAGTATCATAAACGTGTGTTT
Organism: Notothenia coriiceps; assembly: GCF_000735185.1. Taxonomy (NCBI): domain Eukaryota; kingdom Metazoa; phylum Chordata; class Actinopteri; order Perciformes; family Nototheniidae; genus Notothenia; species Notothenia coriiceps. Next base: position 2,703 of record NW_011359614.1, read on the forward strand.
GCCACAGATCTTATCTTCTACAATGATGTCCCTGACATGAATGTTCTGTGTCAAATACATAGACATTTCTTACTTTGCTTCCTCGTCTCTGGCTATGAGAAGGCGCATGTGATTGGTTGCGGAGGCTGCTCTCAAGACGTCCACAGCTCTGTGAAACAGAAACACATTGTTACAGCGTCACCTCTCAATCATGTGGTAAAAGGAACGTTTTCACTGGACTACCTGTCACTTGTGACTCCTACAAGACTGTCCCCGTTCACTTCTAAGATCTGGTCTCCCGGCAACAGGTTTCCTGTCAGAGGTCAGAGAAAGGTTGAGTTTTGAGTTATCCACCATAAAAACATCATGCAACACAATATGTAGTTATGAACAATGGTGTTTGGACAAAGATAAAAGAGTCACATGATTCATCCTGTGGGAGTTAGGGCTCCATCACATCTGAGAGGAAGCCATTAGGTTTCATCAAGAAGACAAAAAGGACTGATAAAAACTGCATTAGAAGACTTTCGAGACCACAGGGGGTAAATAGGACAAGAGCATTACATTTTCAGTCTGTCAAGTCAAGGCTGGAGAGAGACTGAAATATGCTTTTGGTAATGGACAGTTAGAGTCACATGATTCACTCCTAAAACCCGCAAATAAGTTAGCATTTTACCACTTCCTGTTCCCTGGTCTGGAAGTTTTTTTTAATGTGTTTTTGGTTATTAGCCTGAATTAAGATGTGTTTTTAACACTTTTTGTTCTATGACATAAAATACGTCAGTGAATACTGCACTGGTTAATGTCTGAAGCATGTGTCATAAAAACGGTTGGTTACAAGTTGCTAAATAACTCTACTAGTCTTCATGCCGAACATTAGCCACCTTTAGCGGTGGTGATGCACAGCTATGAAACCGTGAGGCACAATACGACACGATAATACTTGATGCTCAAATCATGTCTGAAATGTATCGAGCATCCCAGGAGCTACATTAGCAAACTGTAATTTGTTCTGTACATTTTCACTGTTATGCAGACGATACTCAACTGTATTTATCCATCAAGCCTGATGAAATGAATCATCTCAATAAAGTTGAAGACTGCCTCAAGGACTTAAAAACGTGGATGAGCTTAAACTTTTTGATGTTAAACACGGCCAAAACTGAAGTTATTGTACTCGGCCCGAAGAATCTACGAAACAAATTATCTAAAGATATACTAACTATGGATGGCATTAATTTGGCCTCCAGTGAGACTGTAAGGAATCTTGGTGTTATATTTGATCAGGATTTATCCTTTAACGCCCACATAAAATCAATCTCAAGGACCGCCTACTTCCATCTACGCAACATTGCAAAAATCAGGCATATCTTGCCTCAAAACGATGCAGAGAAACTAGTCCATGCATTTGTTACTTCAAGGCTGGATTATTGTAACTCCTTATTATCAGGGTGTACCAAGAAGTCAGTCAAGTCGCTTCAGCTGATTCAAAATGCTGCAGCTCTTGTACTAACCAGAGTTAGGAAAAGGGACCACATTACTCCTGTTCTGGCTGCCTTACACTGGCTCCCTATAGAACACAGGATAGAATTTAAAATTCTTCTTCTCGCCTACAAAGCCCTTAATGGGCAGGCGCCATCTTACCTTAAATAACTCATTATACCCTACTGTCCTACTAGGGCATTGCGTTCCAAGAATGCAGGGTTGTTGGTTGTTCCTAGAGTCTCTAAAAGTACAATGGGAGCCAGAGCCTTTTCTTATCAAGCTCCACTTTTGTGAAATCAGCTTCCAGTTTGTGTTCGGGCGGCAGACACCCTATCCGTTTTTAAGAGTGCGCTTAAGTGCTGGGTCTCGTCATGCTGCTTCCCTGATGGCTCCCACAGGATTGTTGATATCCTCGTGGATTCATCTTCTTATTATAGACACATGCATTTCCAAACATTTGCTCTACCTATGTTGTAAATGTATTATCTTTTAGATTTACACACAGCATCTATTGCACGTCTGTCCTTCCTGGGAGAGGGATCCCTCCTCTGTTGCTCTCCCTGAGGTTTCTCTCATTTTCCCCTTTAAACTGTGGGGTTTTCTCTGGAAGTGTTTCCTTGTACGATGTGAGGGTCTAAGGACAGAGGGTGTTGTATTGTCATACTGATATTCTGTACAAACTGTGAAGTCCACTGTGACAAATGTAACATCTGTGATATTGGGCTATATAAATAAACATTAATTGATTGATTGGAAGATAGCCTTTTAATTTTGCCGACTGCATTTACGCTTCAAACAGAAGTGGTCTAAATACCTGGAGATTATGCTGCTGAACAAACATACTAAGTTTTTGCTTCAGTTATAAAGGCATCCATGTGAGAAACCATGTGATACCTTCACACTGAAATAAAGGGTGCAAGTGTGGAATTCTTCACAATAATACATTTAACTGTAAGACCTGCTACAGAGCCTGGTGCTAACAGGATCTAGATCCCTGGGAGGTCACCGCTGGGTCTACTCTGGATCTGAGAGGCTGGATGACCCCTCCCCTCAGTCTGGCTCACAGCCACCTCACACATGTCCTCAAGATAAAGTATTAGGAACGAACAGTATCAGACTTTGGAGATAAGGACTAAACCTCAGTGTGACCTATTTCTATTCACTGCAGCTTTGCACGTCACATTTAAAAAAACGTTGACATTTGAATGCTGATCTCATCCAGCAAGACTTTGTATAAGAATGATTAATAAAACAAGATGTAGTCCACTAAAGGAAGAATGTGTCATGTATCTATGGTTTAAGGGCAGATCAGATGGTCTATAATTTATTTTGGTAGCCTGTTAAATCCTTCCATTTAACTTAAAAAAGAAAATAAACACTAGCTAAAGTTGTTCTTTTTGACAAGTGAGGTTCTGTAACAAAGCTGGGTTTCTACATCTGAATGCTGCCCATATCTCAGATCTATACATTACAGAATATCTGGTTTAGGTGACTACTGTCTGGTTGTTTGAAAAAAGCCAATCAACATATATATATTTTAAAATAGTTCACTATATACTGTCTGTAGTGCAGTGTGTTTGGACGGCAACTTAAGGAAATGATGCTGCACGGACACAGCAGAGACAATACTCAATAAAACTGTAAGATTAGTGTCAGTGAGATATATCACAGTAAACGTACAGAATGAAATCATCTATGATGTGACAAACATACTTTAATGCTCCTTGTGTGTGAGTGTTAAAGTGTTAACCAGCAACAGCTACCATCATTCTGTCTCTAAAATGAACCTGATAGGACGTAAACTTCAGTTTTGAGAAAGTCTTTCATGTCATTATTAGAAAACATTAAATATGACTATTGAGCAGTGATAATGTGCTATTTTGTGAAAGGATGGTGCTCTTCTAACTGCAGTATACATGTCACTGTCCCTCAATATCTGCCCTATATCCATCACTTATTGTACAGAGGAAGTAGTGGTGCCTTTTTCCCTTTTTTATAATCACATGAGAGAAGAATCAAATGTAGTCCTGACTCATGTGGCCTCAAGCTGGTTTCTCCATTCTTACCAGTGGTGTAGTGGGCGTTGGACGCGGGTACGCCGTACCCCCACTTATTTGGAGCATGATCTTTTTTTCAATAGTCTAATAAATATAAAATCATTGCCAGTGTTATCAGTTGCAAGTGTGTACTTGTTGTAATAATGACAAAAACACAATACATTTCACAGTAATTATAATACAAAATAAAAACGATTTCCTTAAACAATTATGATTCGTCATCACGCTCATGACCCCGCGGCGAGCTGGGCCCGCCGATTTTGCGGCAGCTCTTTCCCTCAAGAACGCTGACGAAAAAGCTCTATAATGGCAGGCTAACATGTTTTACTTGACTTATTTTCTAAAAAGAATATAATTCACAAGAAGAAAGAGGCTAGCAGCACCGAAGCTACAAGTGAAGCTGTTACTAGTACTACATCATCAGAAGAGCCGCCTAAAGACGTGGATAATGCTACCACTAACGTTAATGTTAGCTGCGCTAGCAACGTTCCCCTGGCTAGCTCAAGCTCACCTTTCCCAGAGGTATGCACGGAGGAGATGTGGCGGAGGAAGCAAGAGGCATACCCGTGGATAGACTGCAAAGCTAGGAAACTGGGCTGCAAAGTTCGGATTTATCAGCCTTCAAAACGCAAGGTGTGTGTGTGTGTGTGTGTGTGTGTGTGTGTGTGTGTGTGTGTGTGTGTGTGTGTGTGTGTGTGTGTGTGTGTGTGTGTGTGTGTGTGTGAAAAGCAGCGCTGTCTGCTTATTTGCAATGTAGGCTAGGCCTAATCA
>NW_011359615.1:0-2668 GCF_000735185.1 Notothenia coriiceps
GTAAGCTGGGTAAATTACGTAAAAAGGGAAGGGATTAAGAAACACCAGAATGCAAGTTAAACAATAATCTTGTTTTAATGATACAAAGTAACAATACAAATACAAAGGAAGTACTTCCTGCTCTTCCTCCAATCTCACGGATCTGGTCAGTTTGAAGAAAAGAAGAGACTGGTCTAGAAAACATAGGCTTATATCCAAAACCCCAGGAGGAGCTATGCGGCTGCCCCCCCCCGAGGGGTCCTCCACTTAGAAAAGACAGCCAATCAGCGCGAGCCAGAGGCGACCCTTACATTCGAGATAACAAACCCCTCCTTGCAAGTTTCACATACTTTTGGCATTTTATAAAGATAGTTTTAAGATATAGTTTTTTATAGTTGGATTATACAAATAACACATGTGAGTTACCTTAACCTCAAACAATAATAACAAGAGGAAAACATCAGCTCTGATCTCAAGCAGTAAAAAAGTACCGCTCACTCATTTAGCCTGCAACTCTTCCAGAGACTTGAGCTATTGTTCTTTAAGAATATTCCCTGCAGAATCTTTATTTCAAATAAAAGGTTTCACATTGCATATTTCCAGCTTCCTTTACACATACTGTTATTATTAATACAAAGTAATCAACCACACACATCTATTTAAAACAAGTAGATTTCCCTGATCATTTGACATGCTGCACATCTCAGTAAGAATGTCCCCTCCCCCAGCTCTCTCGTCCCTGTCATAAAAGCTGCTTCCATTTCATAGAGAGTAATAAAACATGTTTAAGCTAATTTCTCCACAATGTTCGTAGCCCTCCAGTATCCACATATGAAAGAATAAAAGCAGAGGAATCAAATAAAACACCAATACAGGAATAGTTGATAAATGATTATACAGTAAGGAATACACACACATATTCTCTATGAAGTGACCCTTGTTATAGGTCCGAATGTCCTGTCCCCTGGAAGTCATGAGTTTTGGTTGATTAACAGAAGTTTAATTGTTCTTGTGGCTTAATGGCTTCCCTGAACTTCCCTTCACCCCAAAGTCACCTTACTAGGAATGAATACATTTTATTGATAAGCTCAAAAGGACGTTTATCTTGGTTACTGCTGGGTGACCCAAGTCTCAAGGCCTGCAGGATGTGTAGGAGATAAACATTAATTCTACAAGACTTTAACTACATTATCTGAAAATGTATCTGGGACTTCCTATGTTAATTGCAAGGACTATTGATAATTAACAGAGAGACCCTAGGGGCCTCTTCTTGGTATCTGCTAGGCAGAAGTCACTCAATGCAGAAATCACAAGTTTAACACACATTCTATATAAGGTGACATTAAAATGAATATACCAGATTGAACTTTCCTGCCCTAACACGTTACTTTAATACTTCAAATAACTCAAATAATACTTCAACCTGCTTTTTCCTAAAGAGCTTTGTACTTAACTTTCTTATCATTGATTACATTTTTATTAACAAATGACGTTTTTTTACTTTAAAAAAGCAGTATCAGTACTTTGTAACCCCTTAATGCTGCCTACAGTCTGCAGGCACATGTAACATATAGAGCAGCCTGTATGTAACCTGAGGCTCATATAATCCTGGGGGGGGGGGGCATGTCCCACTGTCCTCAGTGGAGATGACTGTTTTTACTCCATTGGTGGTTAATAAGCGGCACCTGTCGGCATTTTTGTTAGGGTTAGTGAAACAGGCAGGATCCAAATGCAAATTGAACAGAGAAAAATACCTTTATTTCAAGGTTGTAGGTGACAAAAAACAGAACACTACCCTGAGAACACAGTCTCAGACAAACGAGGAACCAACAAAGACAGACAACAAAAACAGAAGTTAGCCGGTCGGCCTAATCCAAAACATACGTGCTGCCGCTAAGCTGTACGCTGGTTATCAAGTGGATCGCTCAAGCCAGCCGTGCCCTATCTAGTTAGGTGCGCATTCACATGAAAGGGGTGGTATCTGGAGCATTCGACCAATCACAAACATGGAGAAGCGTACTGACAGCGCAGCGTCATACTTCCTGAATGAAAAGTGAACTATAATATTAGACAAATGTGACCTGCTCTATCGAAATCAGTCGCATTGACCCGAAGACACATTTTGAGTTGTATACACTGCTGGAAAGAGGGTATTCCTAGCTTTCTAATGATATCAGGATTGTTTTTGTACTCCAAATATTAAGCGAAATATGTCACATTATATAATGACTGTCACCGAGTCATCATTTTGAGAAAAAGGCCTTCAAAGTTTTCTCTTCTCTGGAATCCATCGATCTTATTAATTATTAGCGGAGCAAATGATCAAAATACTACGGAGGGAAGATATTTTCGTTTGGATTGCTGGTCTGGGAGAAGCTCGCGAGTGTGTGTGTGTGTGTATCGTGTGTGTGTGTTTGTGTAATTTTGCGTTTGTGTGTATTGCGTTTGTTTCCCGGGGGAAACCCTCACGAGAAACACCGGCTGTTGTTATGCCTGCTGTGACGTTAAATTACTCCGTTCTCCGCTTGTAATTATGCCGTTACAAGCTTCAAAGTTGTATTTATCATCTGAATTTGCCGAAACAAGTTTAATATTCTGAAAGCCAAGACTTTGTTTTAATTGAAATCAGATGAAAACAAACTGTAACGGACCCTGCCGTGTTATTTATGATTACTCTACGCTTACATTC
>NW_011359616.1:0-2588 GCF_000735185.1 Notothenia coriiceps
ACAGCCTTGAATGACACCTGCCGCATCATGGGATGCGCTAAGACAACAGCTGTCCCGTGCCTCTACGCGCTAGCCGGCATCTCTCCCCCGCACATCAGACGACTAGGTATCGCTCAAGATGAACGGAGAACACAGGAGACAGACATCAGACACCCCTTGCATGGCCACGTAGCACCCCCACGCAGGCTCCGGTCCAGAGCCAGTTTTGTGCAGACAGTCCCTCCAGACAACCAAACAAGCAGCAAGGACCAACATCTGGGAAGATGGATGGCAAAGGAATGACACACGAGCTCTTGAATGGCTGGACAGAGGAGTCACACCAACGGAAAGCCTCGCTCGTGGCCACGACCTTGGCTGGACAACCTGGAAGTCACTTAATAGACTGCGTGTGGAACAGGGGAGGTGCAAAGCACTGAGGAAAGTGTGGAACTACACCACAGAAGACACGTGCAGCTGTGGATCAGTGCAGACAACGTCCCACCTACTGGAATGTGCCGAAGCCCCCCGGTGCAGTCCAGAAGACCTGGCAGAACCTCCCCCATCAGCTGGGGCCTGTGCCCGATACTGGCAGAACGACATCTGAGATTGCTACGGACTCGAAGAAGAAGATGAAAGAATATCATATTTTGTTTGTGTTGTGTTCATTCAGTCTGATTGTTCCCTCAGTTTACTCACCTGCAGGGAAAGACAGTGCTCTAATGACCCAAACATCACTCATAAGTATTTTATGACTTAAAATGAAATTGAAGAATCATCTTTGAAACTCAACAACGGTTTTGACTCTTGAGAAATGAGATGTTTTGTGATTATGTTTAAGTTCTTTTAGATCAGTGTTTAAAAGCTGCAGCTACACAGGGCAATAGAGGAAGCACGGAAAGAAGGAGGACGCACAGACGTTAATAATATTTATTGTCAAAATTAAATATCTGAATTTACAGAGGCACCTTCGGAAGATAAAGTGAATCAGCTGCTTTTCGTTTGAGGACGGAAGAAAATACCCCTCCTTGAAAAAATAATGACATCATCAACTTGTGACACATTTCACTGCGACACAAATCAGGGGACACATTTCACTGCGACACAAATCAGGGGACACATTTCACTGCGACACAAACTCAAACAAGAGGAAACTTCCTCACAGATCTATAAAAGTTATTGAATTATTAGAAAACCTAACGCACATAGACGACAGTGTCTTTGCGTTTAGAGACGTAACATACAGGAACTCGTCATGTTCCAGTGTTCACCTAAAATATTATTCTTATTTCAGTGTTCATGATGATTTTCATTGTGGATGAATCACATCCAGACACAACAATATCCAGTTTATCAGAGGAGGAGGAAACATCCAGGAGCTGGAATCAGTGCATTTTGAATTTAAAAACACTCAAATGTTATTTTATTGCTGTTATTGGTCTTAATTGAGCTCTAACTGTATTTTAAACATAAGTTGGGCATCAGACTGCAGAGGAAGAGACACAGGGAGCGCTCCATTTCCCTCGTGTGTTCAGAGGGTCAGCTGATCTGATGCAGGGCTGTGATTAGTCGACTGGTCTAATCCAGGGTTGTGATTGGTCAGATACTGGGCTGTGATTGGTCAGCTGATCAGATGCTGGGCTGTGATTGGTCAGCTGATCAGATGCTGGGCTGTGATTGGTCAGTTCATGTAGGGGTACTTCCACTCTGTGAGGGGGACGTGAGTCTGCTTCACCACCTGAGGAGACGTCCAGCGCAGGACGTAGTGCGGCCCCCCCGGCTTATCATTCGTACCTGAGGGGGATCATTAGGGTTATATATAGATATATACACACACATCTATATATCTATACATCTATATCTTAAAATCAAACTGTACATTTTACATTTATATTGTTTAGCTTCTTTGAGCACTAGGAAAAGCGCCATACAAATTCAATGTGTTATTATTATTATGTTCAATGTAATATTTAATATTCCATTCCTCACACACCTAATGTTTATATACTATCCTGCTTTACATGTTTACTGTACATTTGTATTTCAACATGTATATTTTCTACTTTTTTTGATGCTCTTCTATTTCTATTTGAGATTTCTTGTCTTTTAATTTCTCTATTGTACAACGCCATGTCTTTTTATGCTGCTGCAATGCAATCATTTCCCAAATTGGGATCAATAAAGTAATTCTTATATTATCTGTATATCCATATATCTGTTTATCTACAGGTATATTTACGTCAGTAGATATCTATGTGTATATCTGTTAATATCACTATCCATATATATATTGCTCTATCTGTATATATATATATATATATCTACAGCTCCTTAGTGACACTTTATTTATCTAAATGTATTCTCTCTTGGTATAATATAATGAACTATAAACGTTATTACCTGAGGCCCGGGCTCCTCCGAACGGTTGCTGAGCGACAACAGATCCGGTCGACTTATCGTTCACGTAGTAGTTTCCTGCAGCGTTCCTCAACACTGCAGAGGCCTCCTCGATCACCTGCCTACACACACACACACACACACACACACACACACACACACACACACACACACACACACACACACACACACACACACACACACACACACACGAT
>NW_011359617.1:0-1004 GCF_000735185.1 Notothenia coriiceps
CACATATGCTCCATCAAGGACGGTGCTACAGGCCGCAAGGCAGTGCACTTACAACTACAATAAGCATGTTAATGTTAATCTAACAGCTCCGGCGATCCACTAGCACCCCCCCCCAATTTTGCATTTTGAAATGCTCCCGATTTCTGAGGGCAAGTATGGTGTGGGTCCTTGTACTCGGAGTCGGGCTAACGTCCACGCTAGCTGCTATATGTTTTGCATTGAGGTGATACTTGAGGCTTGATGTGCCTCGGTGATATGCGAATTCCTTTTTGCATAATTTGCATACAACCGTGGTCTTATCGACGCTTCCATCCGTGCGTTTTTTAAAACAAAATTTCCCATCCACGTGGCCAACCAAAGCGGTCTCATCAGCTTCTTCGTTCATGTTTGACTATTGTTCACTGTGGTTTGTTGTTGTTTGAAGTCATGAACGTTAGTTGGTGCTCCAGTATAATCGGTACCCCTGAAACTCATCCAGTGAGAAACGTTCCGCGGTGCAAAAATAAGTGCGATTAAAATGCGTTAATTTTTTTAACGCGTTAATTTTTGTGTAATTAATTAATCTTAATTAACGCGTTAAAGTCCCGGCCCTAGTTTTAACCACACACACACACACACACACACACACACACACACACACACACACACACACACACACACACACACACACACACACACACACACACACACACAGACACACACAGCTCCGGCAAAAATTACAGTACGCATAAGGAGCCGTACACATGCCGCAGTTTTTGCATGGCTGTGTCAATAGTTGAGAGCCCAGTGGCGATCTGTCATACTGACCATACAGTCAATAACTTTGTTGTTATTAGCATCTGGTTAGCTAGCTATGCTAACAAATATAAGAAGCTTTTTCTACAAACCAGTGAGGTAAAGGCACATCTTTATATGATCATTATAGTTATAAAAAAATAAGAGAATAAAGTAACAGTGTAGTGTTCTCATGCAGTGTGTTGAAACTCTGGTGTAAACACTGAGTT
>NW_011359618.1:0-1080 GCF_000735185.1 Notothenia coriiceps
CCCTATCATCACACAAGGTTAGCCTACATATTAGCTCCTTCTGGTTTCCATTTACAGTGCAATCCTTCTGGCCTTCCTCACTGCAAAGTCATCAATCACATCATCATATGAAATCTGACCACCATGGTTAATGAGGCGTTCTTGAGCCATGGTTGACCTCAGGTATGTTTTCAAGAGTTTTAATTTGGAAAAACTCCTCTCGGCTGAAGCTACTGTTACTGATAGCGTTGCACTGATCCGCAGAGCAATACACAAGTTGGGATATATTTCGGTGAGCTGCTGTGTGTGTATGAATTTCAACAACTAAAGAGTTGTCATGCTCTTTGATGGCAAGTCAGGTACATTTTCCAACTCCTGAGCCAGCTCCTTCCCATCCAAATCAGATTGCCCTCCATGGCTTAAGGTGTGTGCAAGTGCCTCTGCTTGCTTCATCAGCTCTTGGTGTGGCAGGTCTGGGAAGTTGTACAGAATGCCAAACTTGTCTTGCACATGTTCAAGAGTGGTAAACCTCTCCTTTTGTTCTGACACTGCAGCATCCACCACCACGTTAAAGAACGTTACCTCCAGATTTTGCAAGGCATCCCTCAATGGCTCATCAGGAGACTCATATGAGAAGTGCCTCTTTGTTGACTTCAGCCGCTTTTGCACAAGGACTGCGTCCACATTCATGTCTTCACACATGTCCTTGGCTGATGTTTGTGCAGCCACAAAGCCTGTGGCTCTGTAGGATTTGAGAGCTTTTTCAGTCTTTTCAGTAGACTTACTGCTACATCCACTTGCATTGTTTGGGACTGCAGGAGTTTGCTCACCTGCTGAATTTGACTTAACATGTCATACCGGACCACTGTGCACAGTGAAAAGCGGAATGACCCCACTTCTTCTGCCAGAGACCGGGCTTCAATCCTGATGATTAGGTCTTTGGCCTGGTTTCTCACCTCAAGCAGTGCCTCTCTCACAGCTGCGGCTTCATATCGCAGAGGCTCCACAGCTTTCACTCTGCTCTCCCATCTGGTTTCTGACCACATTTTGAGTGAAAGGTTGACGTGTTTCTTGAGGATGGTCCATCTCTGCGTAGAGGCA
>NW_011359619.1:0-376 GCF_000735185.1 Notothenia coriiceps
ACATATTTGTAAGTTACTTGATTATTTCAATTTAAAGAGGCTCTTTTCTTGTTTTTAGGGTTCTCCCTCTCCTCTAGTGTGTTCTAAGGATGTTAATGGTCTGCAAAAGGCTAAAATCCCTGTGTTTCCTCGAGAGGGAATTTCTCTCCCCGAAGAAAAAGCTACTCAACAGAAGTACAAGTACCTTAAATATGAACTTAAGGACAGCATGAGATTACTGAAAGCTCAAGGTAGTGTTTGTCCCATGTTTAAAGACTTTACCTCCTTGTCCCCACATGACGTGGAAACACACACATACACACACAAACACTTGCGTAACAATTAAGATCAATCTCCTCACCTAAATAGCTGCGAGCCAAAGGTGAAAGCTTTTGTG
>NW_011359619.1:484-5863 GCF_000735185.1 Notothenia coriiceps
TGTATGAATGTTTTACTTCAACTCCACTACCTCTTAATCAGTTTACTTCAGACCGTTATAAACTTCAAATAACATTTAACTTATAAAATACAAGTGTTTGTCAGTATATTTGAAATGATTAGGTTAGCTACGTTAGCTAGCCAGCTTAGAACAGATCTGCAGTAATATCAGACGGAGTCATGTGATCACATTGTTAAAATAAGCCCATAAAACATATTAGGTACGTTTCCAACAACAGAGACAGTTGTCCAACTTTATAATCCTGAACGTCACCAAGTGCTCCGGTCCCAGCGGTGTGCGTGACTTTCTAGTTTCCCCTGGTTTCAGTTGGGTTTCGAGCTTTTTGCCGCATTTTGTATGCAACATGTGTGCAGCGCTTTTAGTAAAGGCATGTTTCTCAAGTTGGGGACGATGTTTCTTCATTGCATGTGTTTTGGCACTTCTGTATTTTTATATTTAAATAGTTTCTGAAGCTGCAGTGTGTTTCTCCTAATGGAAGTGTTTTTGGGCCGTTGTAGAGCACCTGTCGGCCACCAGAGCAAATTCATTGTTTGTGTAAACTGGCAATAAACTTGATTCTGATTCTCAAAGATCAATATTTCCCTCTGAATTGAGGTGGGGTGAAGTGGCATACATTGATTTGTACTGAAATTAATGTACTCATCTACTCTCCACTACTGGATGCATGTGATGTGGTTCCTCTTACCTGCACTCGGACCTCGGGGAGGTTGACCTTCATGGCCAGCTCTTCGCGGCTGTAGACGTCGGGGTAGTGGGATTTCTCAAAGGCTCGCTCCAGCTCGTGCAGCTGGTAGGTGGTGAAGGTGGTTCGGTTCCTCCGGTGCTTCTTCTTCGGCTGTTCGTCCATGCAGGGGTCCGGAGAATTTCCCTCGTCACTCTCCACACTCTTCCTCAGCTCACTTAGCTCTTCATCACACTTGTTGGTGAATAAGCCGGTATCTGAGCAGAGAAGAAATTACATGTGTTAAAAGGGTGGAAATGTGAAATGAACGGGGTTGGGAAGGTTACTTTGCAAATGTTATCTGTTACAACAACTACGTATAGACATGCAAAAAAAAAGGATTCTTATCTGAGTATCACGATATCAAAGTTATCTGATTACTTTCTGCTACTTTTGGATTACTTCAATATCAAATGCAATGCAGATAAATCCAATAAATATCAACAAGATGTTTTTTACTGAAGTGTATCATATAAGACAACATAACAATAGGCGCTTTCACACCGGAGTACTTTTCCCATTTGTTCCGATAGTTCCTGGGATTTTGCGTTAACACCGAAAAGAGAACTTAGTTCATGAGAACTTTTACCCCCCTGCTAGAGAGCAGGTAGAAAGAAAAAAAAGTTCCAATTTCTGATTGGCTGGGCGAATTGCAAACCCCGCCCCGTAAAACTCGGAAAAGTTTTGACTTCGGGTGGCAGTAGGCCTATACGCAGTGAAGTTGTTTGCGGCCTGCCAGTAGACCCAAAAGCAGAAGAAGAAGAAGTGACGTCAGCGGCTTCATTTGCGTAATCTTCCCTCAGGGAACTTATTCCGGTGTGAACGCGATCGGCTCTTAGTTCCATGGGGAAGTGCTGGGAACTAAGTGCTGGGAACTAAGTACTGGGAACTAAGTACGGCAAAGTGTGAAAGCGGCTATTCTGACCTTAGAAAAGAAGAAACCAAGATATTTAGGATCAGAAATGTTTCAGATTGTTTTTATAGGAAAACCTGCCTTTCATTCAGCATATCCAGGCAGTAGCCTATACACCGACAATGAAACACATGAGCACATACTACAGTTCAAACAAGCTGAAATAAAATCTGAGCTGAATACACACAGTTAAGCTCACACACACTACTTTATGAACATATGGGTTCACCTACTGACTTAAAAACACAACAAATAATCCAAAGAAAGTGAAAACCATAAAGCAGATTCAGGCAGGAGGCGTATAGATTCAGACTTAAAGTATTATCCTACAGAACAGCACAGTTTACAGGGAAGAGATAACATCTAACACTAATCAGATTTTCCTTATGTGACTGTAATTAAATACAGATAACTTTTTTTGCATCCTAACTACATAATGTAATCCATTATTCCCCAACCCTTGTATTAAAGAATGTAGTGCCTGTTTTTTTCGGTAGAGCAGACATTACTTTGACATCTGCAACAATGGGCTACTGTAGGTCAGTGGAGCAGGCAATCCCATGAACTTCAAGGAAGCACGAAAACATTCCTAATCAGATTTAGAAAAAGTTGTTTTCCAGCATTGATCTTCCACAAAGATAAACCACAATGTTCCCTTTCTTTTTATGTAAACCACATCCATCACATACAATATAAGAGTTTTTAACGTTAGACAGTGGAGTACTAGACTTCAAATTAAGTTAATTCCCAACACTGGATTAGGATAAAAGCAGCAGCTCTAACAACATCTGATTATATTTACTGTTAAAAGGATTTACCTTCAACTGTCTCAGTTCATAATCCATTAAAACAGGATTTGGTTAATCAAAATGGCTGAATAACGCCAGCTAGGAAGTAAGTAGGACTCTCTTGTGGGACGTTGTAAACCTAACGGGAAGTTACGCCATTTTCAATTTACTGTGCCATTTTTAAGCTTTTTACAGGCCTGCCGTTTATGGATTTCCTCCATAATAACTAATCAGGTACACTTGACATTTGGCGAGCACAATGCCAAGACCTTTGTGATGTGAAGTTTCTAAAATCTTGAGTATTGATGGAACCACTTGGACTCATCACTGTTGCAGAAAAAACGCCATTCAGCTTAAAACAGGAAGTTGTTGATTCAGTGCACACTGTACAATTTGCATATGCATAATAAGACTTAAAGATGAATCAATTAATTCCTCTCCTCCCATTCATTCATTATCCTCCATAATATGTCTGTATGTCACTTTCAACAACAGAAAAATACACGAGACAGAGAAGAATTTAGTCTTTAACTCCATGTCAAGAGATGACTATATTAGTTTAACCAGTAAGTAATTTGATTAAACAAAGTACAAAGATGATTATCCTCCTATCAGATCAGTCACAGACCTTATCTCAACCTTCTTCAGGTAACAAACATCGTTCAAGTAGTGTTGCATACGTTGTCAATAACAGAAAGGTAGAAGTATAAGTATTAACTCTGCCATCTTTTGTGTAAAAAGTGGGGTTCAAATTAGAAGGAAATAGGATTTGGGGGCGATCTGTTGTCTACCAATCGGACGTTCACCAGTTCAATCCCAGTCCTTACATTCAACATGTTGAAGTATCAATGGGCAATAATTAGTTTCATCAAGTTGCTGTGTCATGTATTGCAAGTCAAACAAAAAATAAAATATCCAAAGTTCAGATTTTCTTTACTTTTACTTAGTAAAAAGTGTGGATAAAGGAGACATACAATCAAAGGGACCCTGTTAGTCAACACGTCTGTGGGAAACACTTCATCAGGGCTAATTATGCTAATGAGGCTAACAGTCAATCGTTAAAGTTGTCATGATAGAAGTCAAAGTAGTGTAGACGCTACATTAGAATATAAAACCTTGACAAGAAAAGGAAATCCCAGTTTAAGTTTAGCCTAATACAGCCAAATAAACTAATTAGATTTGTTCTAGTACAAGATCTGATTAATTCTTCCACCTGTGACTACAGCATACATAATGTTAATTTAATAGTCTCTCAATTTGGCTACGAGTTCAGCTAAGTAGCTAGCTTTGAGAGCATTCTCTACGTGGTTTTGCTCATTCAAATGACCTGTTTCTCAGTTTGGTTAATGCAGGGGAACAGAATAGTCTGTATTCTTGTTTTGAAGTGACAGGTCTTACATTTGGAGATGATATTTAAGCTAGCTTGGGACCATGAAACTGTTGGACACCATATTGGGCTACACCAACAGCAGCTAAATGACATGTAAAGTTACTCTGCTGTAGAATCATTAGCATCGCTGTAAGATACATGTTGAGAAGTTTCCATAAACATTTCAATGCTTTAGTAAAACAACTCACGGCATAACAATCTGTTGAAATGTGTTGATGGCCATAGAGAAGGAGGAGGGAGGAGGGGGGAGAGGGGGCGGCCATTGTGGTTTCTTCAACTGGCAAACGGGATATTTGGGGGTTCATTTATCCACCTCTCATTAAGCAGCCATGACAAAGGCCAGGCTCGGACAAAGGCGGAGGTCAGGTCTGGTTCAGTGATCAGCTCTCGGCCTGTCAGCCCATCAGACTGAAGGCTGCCCACTGTTTATCAGAGGCGTGGGGGGGGGGAGAAGTGGCTCATTCGGGGGGAACTGGGCTGACTTCACAGGATAGTTACATACAAAAGGGTGAGGTCATTTCTGTTGATGTACGTTAATCAAGAAAATTGAGCGAAGGCGTGGATACGGAGACTGAGTTTGAAGCCGGAGCTGCAATGATGGGTCAGTTGACAATAATAAAAAAACTGCATGCTAAAAAGCCATAAAATGCAGTTTTTTACCCATACAAATATGGAGATGTATCTGTTTTTCATCACATGAACATGGAAATGTTTTGGGTTTTCAACAGACAGAACTAAAAAGCTCAAGACATTACTGTGGACTTTTGGAAACTGGGATAAAAATGTCATTGACTAAACTCAGAAACTAACTTGTATACAAATCATTCATTCAAATCAATTGCTAGTTGCAACATAAACATATTGGTTCGTGGGCTGAGGTTTTGAAGCCATAAATTGGGGTTTATCGCATCGCCATCTTGTTTTAAATTGACCAGATGTGACACGAGAAGCTAAGTACAACAGAATGCTAAAAAAATAATGTATTTTAGGTAACAAACATGGTCAAATTGACTTTGATGAACTGTCAATGGTTAATTGACTGTACTTATAGTGCTTTAACAGGTCTATACGACCCCTCAAAGCACTTACGAGTCATTCTCCCGTTCACACCTCCTTCATAAAGAGCAGTACGACTTGCTCTAGGGAAGCTAACATTCACACACACTCACACACCGTTGGCCATCGGGAGCAACTCAGGGTTCAGTTTCTCGCCCAAGGATACATCGACATGTTGACTACTCTGGCTGGGATCGAACCCACAACCTTCTGGTTGAGAGACGACCGCACTTCCTCGCAGCTACAGTCGCCCATCAGGGTCAAATTTGGAAGGCGAAAACACAGAGAGCACCAATACTGAACAACATCCGTCTTTAACAAGCCATACCCTGCTTTATGGTCTATTTACTCCTAATTGGACATTAGTTTACGAAATGAACACCATTCTTTAAGACCCCATTTACACGGGAGCGCAAACGCAAACGGACCGAATTCGTCCTAATCAAAAAAGTCTTCCGTTCACACGCATTCGGCTCATTTAACGTGTCCG